>NC_133172.1:22387237-22607237 GCF_040802235.1 Manis javanica
AGTGCACTGAAAACATTGTCACTGAGACTCAAGAACAAGCCAAGGCCCTAGGTTAGTCTGCTGGGCAAATGAACCACTTTTTAGAGAAAAGTGGGTGCAGAAGAGGAAGAACCACAAGAGGGGATCTGTCTGGACCACTGTGCACACATCTCATTATGCCTAAAAGTGATGTCTGGTCCTATGTGGCCTTGGCTTTTATTTTTCATGTACTGGGTGAGATGATCAGTGTTCTGTCTCCATCGGTGAGGGCTGGTTGTAATGGCCCCCTGAGGTCTTGCTATTAACGTCCTTATAGTGGTTCACCTGGATCCTTAATGCTCAAACAGGTAGCTGGGCGCACTTGCATGTAGCCCTGTCTGAGATGGCGCCTTCTCAGGGTGGACCAGAGCGATTCAGGTCCCTCAGTGAATACAGGATCTGTTAGACATGCAACAAGGTAGTTTCAAAAATAAAGTGCAACATGACTCAAAATGAAATAATGTCATGTGAGAGCCTCAAAGAACACCCTTGGGGTGGAGGGAGGCTGGAGGGTACCCTGTAAGTTGATCTGACCTCAGGAGCAGGTAAAGAACTCAGGTTTATGCTGAACCTTTTCTTCTGATGGACAGTTCATGTATGTTCTTAATAAGATGTTACATTTCCATAGCATGCCATTAGATTGCAACACATTTTTTAGGGAAAGATGTTATCTTTATGGAGTTGACTTATTTGCAAACTTAACATAAGCTTTCAAACCCACAGAAAATATGGCAGTGTGTTTATATTTAAAATAGTTTTTTAAAAATCCAGTGAGTTTCTGTGAATTTACTTACCGCCCAATAATAGAGGGATAAAAATAATTTATACTCCTATTTTAATTAAGAGCAAATCATTTTTGAAAAGCAACAGGAGCTCAGTCTAGTGGTTAGAACATGCGGTGGGGGTGGGCACTCTTCCAGCTTTCTTTTTGGCTTGCGTGTGGACTGGCTCCCTCTTTGGGGGCAGGCTCTTTACTCCCCCAAACAGCTCTTTGCAATTCTTTATAGTTTGCACCAAATCCACCAAAATAGTGCTGTTTAGAGTCCCTAACCAAAGGCATCCCATGTGGCACAGCCCCAAACCCTCATTTGAGATGTTGGTAGTTGATGTCAAGGATAGAGAGTTGGCTTCAATGTGGAAGGGCTGGTTGCCTAGGTGAGCAAGGGGGCTGTAGGATTTTCTATGAAAGTTGGAAGAGGAGCAGCATGTTACGTTTGAAGGGTGTATGGTTGATTCCCTTGGACACTGGGAGACACCCGGTGCCCACTGACACAAACATGTAAGGCTAGCCGAAGTCAAGAGGAGGGATGAGATCACAAAGGAGTGTGGGTAGGGACAGGGATAATGGTCATAAGGGGTGCTGGGGCTCAAAATCACGCTTGCACGCTTGCTCTGTATTCCTTCATCCAATGTATGGTTATTGAGTATGTGTGCCTGGTTTGGAGATGAATTTGGATGTGTGGACTGGGGCAGCCGGGAAGACTCCATGGCTAAGGGAAAGTATTGCTGGCACCTGAACATTGCTGGACATTCTCTGGGGACACAAATTAAGTGCAAGGAGCTGTTTCTGTCCTCCAGGGTTAACAGCTATGTTGGAGACCTAAGGTAGAGTGGCAGTGCTGGGCAGTAAGTAGTAAAGGGGCTTGTGGGTGAGTGCTGACTTTCATGAAGTAGTTCACAAGGAGATCAGAGCAAATCACGCCTATTGTCCTAGTCTATGTCTGATGTAGGTATTGGGACAGAATGGGCTGGAGTGGATTGGTGCAAAGAGTGCTGGACTTGGATTCTGAGAACTGGTTCAAACTCTGAATCATCTGCATACTTACTCTAAGATCTTGGCTAAGTCTCTTCACTGGCAGAGTGCCTATAACCAGGATATGTTGAAGTTAAAATGAGGTATATGAGAACATGCTTTATAAACTGTAAAGCTCCATGCATGGATATAGTAACTTGGGGCTTTTTGACTTGTTGTTTACACCAGCTTCTTTATAATCCCTAAAAAGGATAGACTTTGTATCTCTCCTAGGACCAAGTATACAGGTGGGCATCAATAAACAAAGATTGATCAGTAGGTGGTAGGTGAGTGAATTAATTTATATTGGCTGCTTCCAGAAGTGTCTGACTCTCTTATAACAATAGTGCCTGAAAATGTCACTTAAGGAGCAGAAAATAATTTAATAGTGAAGTGAACAGACATACCTGTCTCCTGTCTTCTCATAGTAATGAGCATGTATGTGCCATTCTGGTTTCCACCAAGGTGCAGGAGGGGAAGAGAGCAAAGGGCTCATTGCTTGTTTCTCTGCAAGGCACTTTCCCACCAGGGTGTTCTTCTTTGCATAATGGCTCTGAAAGTTGTCCTGTTCCCTCCCTTCACCCACCAAAGGTCACCAGATCTGGTGAATCTGGTAGAAGGTCACAATTAAGCCATTCATATGCCAGGTTCTGTCTAGGTCACAGACGGACAGACCAGGGATGTGGCAGTTCCTGTACATGAGCCACTAGGGAACTTAAATCCCACCTCCAGGAAATAAATAGAAATGACCAATAATTCATCTTTGGTTCTCACAGTAAGTGTGACAGAGTTAAGGGCACAAAATTTAGACTTAGACCTGCTTGCATTAGAATTTTTACCCTATTTGGTAACTTAGATGAATAGCTTAACTTCTTTGGGCCTCAGTTACCTTGCTGATGAAATGGGTATGAATAATCTCTCTGATATTGCTGTTACAAACATTTAAGGAGAGATGTGTGTAAATGCTTATTATTATTATCAATCATGCCTTAATATAATTCAGAAATGGGAGCAGTAACTGTGGGTTGGAAGAGTCAGGAAAAATGTCATGGCAAAGGAAAATATATTGCTGAGCCATGGTATTTCCAATCGCAGTTACAGATGAGCAAAGCATGAGCCTGATAGTGGGGGAAAATATCAGGCCCTTGAGTCTGATGAGGGGGCAGAGGGGGTTCTCTTATTTGCTGTTACAGAAGCCAGGAAAACTATTGAAAAGCAAGAAGTAGAGCAGACAGAGAAGCCAAGAAACCTGTTTCCCAAGACGTCAGGTGGAAACACCTGGGTAGAGAGGACAACAAGGGTGGGAGGAAATTCAACAACCATCTGGTAGCTAAAAGTCACAAGCAGAGAGTGGAGAATATTTGGGGGCTGCATATTCATTCATTCAATAAAATGTTATGGAGAATCTTCTTTGGGTCATGAACTGTCCTATGCCCTGGAGCTATAGTAAAAATAATCCCTTTTAGAGCTCATATTCTCATAAGAAGGAGATGGAGTAAAAGTGAAATAGTTAAATAAACTGTTAAGCATAACGGAAGGTTTTTAAGTGTTCAGGGAAGAGGCCTATGGCATGTCAGCGAAAGGGGTTGATCAATTTTAAAATTTGGTGGGTGAGGGACGCTTTACACTTACGGTGATATATGAGCAAAGACTTGAAGGAGGCGACTCAGGGAGGCCGATGAATCGGCTAACACAAGAATACATATGAGCAAGGGTGACAGTGTGGATCACGACAGCTGCTCTTACTGTCTTTTGAGCTGCTGAAGAGCCAACATGGTCTGCTCATGGGCTGGATATAGAGTGAGAGAGAGAATAGTTGGGGATGGTTCCGAGTTTGGGGGCTTGATAAAGGGAAGGTTGAAGTTGCAGTTGGCTGAGATAGAGAAATCTGTGCATCAGGTTGGGGGAGAAAGGAAGATCAAGAGCTCATTAAGTGTGTGAATGCCCGTTAGACAAGAGTTGGATATGTGATTCTGAAGTTCAAGGGAGAAGTCCTGGGTGGAATTATAACTTGTTGAGTTTATCAGTGCATAGATGGAATTTAAACCTATGAAACTAGATTTACTCAACAATGGAGTGATTATGTAGAAATAAGAAAAGAGGTCCAACAACTGGACATTGAAGCACTTTCTCCATGAAGGTTGAGGAAATGAGGAAGATTCAGCAAATGATACTGGAAAGCTGCAGCCAATGACATAGGAGGAAAACCAAGAGTGCTGTGTTCTGAAAGTCAGATGAAGAAAGTTTCCCAAGGACTAAGGAGTGATCAGGTACACCAAATGGGGCAGATATGTCAAACCAGTAAGGACTGAGAATTTACCATTGGATTTATCAACATGGAAGTCATTGTTGACCTTGATTCTACTGAAATTTATTTACATATGTCTATTAAGAGCATTATGTTAGGTTAAGTTGAAAAGTTCTGAGTTCTGGTCCCAAGTTCACCACATTCTTTTCTGTGACTTTGGGTAAGCTACTCAGTGTATGTCTGAATATTGCTTGTTTTACTGTTGTCTGTGAATGTGAGGCAATGTTCTGTACTGTTCATCTTAACTCTGGCTTTTATCTGGAATCAGCCTACCTCTTAAGATATAATCAGATTGACTAATATTAATTTGAATAACCTATGGAAAGATTAATGTTCCCTCTAAGATATCTGGAGAGAGTGGATTGTTGTGTTATCATAAATGTGTCTGGCACCAACTTTCTACCTCAGGAATCCATGCTGTGCCTGGTAGCTGTTGTTTTCTGGTGTTAGGCACAGAGCTCAGTTAATCTCTTTCGTTAATTGCTATCTCCATGCAAAAACTTACAGAATAAAACACAAACCAGAATACAATAAAAACAGAAAAGGAGAGATAGAGGATATTTGCATCATAGCAATGCAAAACAGCTTAAAAATGTTATGAATTACTCTTGTTCTTAAGAGACTTCCAGCCACTCCATCTGGCTTGGCCACATTCTCTGTTCTTTGCTCTTTTCTTTCAGGATCAAAACCCCTTCATATTAGTCAGGTTAGTTTAGGATGTGCTGTGATTACAAATAACTCCAAACTATCAGAGGTTAGCTCAACAAAGGTTCTCACACGTGCACCTCCTCTGGAGGTCTCAGGACGGCCGTTGTCTAGGGATAGCTCAGTGACCCAGGCTCCAGCTCCTCAGTGGGGCTTCACCCCACTTGTGTGGTTGGGGAGGAGAATCCCGGAGAACCCTGCACGTGCAAGCAAACCCTAAGCCCTGAAGGTGGCTACGTTACTTCTCCCAACTCACTGGTCTTAATTAGCATAAGGCCCATTCAACTACAAGGGGGCTGGGAGATGCAGGAGCACATGGATGATTGGGAAGTATGTTTCTGCCACATTCCTTAAAAATCCTCTCATTTTTATATGCAGAGTAAATAATTTTCCCCCAAAGTTAGCTTCTAAAGTCCTTCCTCAGCCTTTAAGCAAGTCAACGTTTCTTCTCCCCTGTCTAGTTTCTGTCTGGAAAGGGGGAGAAGATGCAGGGGATGGAGGGAACCTGTTCTCTGGATAAATTATAACGACCAGATGGGCCACTGGATTGGTTGTGAGTGCCCCTTAGAGACTGTAAAACATCACAGCCATAGAAAACATTTCCGTAGGGCTCACTCAATGCCAAGGGCTTCACATGTATTAATGTAACTGATCCTCAAAAAACCCTACAAGTTAGGCACCATTACTAGCTCCACATTGCAGATTAGCAACTCGCCTAAGGCCATCCCAGTAATAAGCATCAGAGCTGGTGTTCAGGAGCAGGCCGTCTGATTCAAGGACCATGCTTTTGATGACACTGCCTCTTTATAGAGTTGAGCACTACACAAGTGTGCCTCTCACCATCCCTTCACAGCTTATGTACCACTGTTCTAAGGATGGAAGCAGTCCAGATGGTGGTAGTAAGATACTGGGAAAAGAGCCTTACTAATAAGGCTCCCTGCTTTTCTGTTTTTGTAAGGAATGGTGTGGCTGCAAAGAAGGGTGCTTTGGGAAAGTGGGCTGTGTGATCAACATTAAGAAAGTTAACAAATATCTGTTTCTCCTCTACCTCTGGCACGGGGAGAGTTATACTTCCTTATCCTCAAAGTTAGGAATCACCATGTGATTCATTCTGGCCAGTAAAATAGCATGTCAATTTTGGTGAAAGCATTTAAGCTGGTCTTTGCTTCCGCAGGCTGTCTTCCTTGTTGATTGGGAGAGCCCACAATACTGTAGAGGCTATAGAAGTAACATCCGACTGAAGCTGGCTAGATGGCTGCACCGTCACAGGGAGGACACCTGTCTCAGAGAGTTCTCAGGGCTCGGGCAAGAGCAAGAAATAAAATTTTATTTTAAGGGTCTGAGATTTTGAGCTTTCATGTTACTGGAGCAAAACTCAACCTATCCTGCCTAATGCAGGTGGTATTTTGAAATGTGAGTCAGGGTGGACTTTGAGGTGGGTTGGATGAAAAGTTTGTTGTCATTTAGTCTATCTCTCAGCTGGGCATTAGAAATATAACTAACTTTGAACCTTTCTTCTGTTTTATCTTGGCCATTGGGTTCAATTCCTCTCAGTCGGAGTGCTGTGCTCCACCCTGCAGTGAGAGGCTTCCTGGGGGCAGCATGCTGGAGAAGCCATGGATCCAGGGTCGGACAAGGGACTTGGAGCTCCAGTTATATTCCTCCCGAAAGCCTCATGGCGTTCACCTCTTGGGAAGGGCTAAGGGCTAAGGGCTAAGGACCCTGTGTAAAAGCTCATTTCTTGGATTTCTGCCTTGGAGGCAATATTTTCCAGGTAGCTCATTGAAACTTTTCACTATCAGTAAAATTTATCCATTTCTTTTTTTAGACCTTTTCTGAAGAATGTAATGCAGTGCGATCCTTGACTCCTTTCTTATCTCCTATCCTGCACCTAATCTCTCAACAACTGCTTTGCCAGGCACTAGGAACGATAGTTTCCAATGCTTGGTGATTAGCATTTTCTCAAGCAATTTAATACGGACCTCATGCGGAAGAGAAGGTGAGTCTTAGGACACATCTAAGATGGCTTCACTTCCTTCTGTGTTGCTAGGCTCAGCTTCAGGGCTTGATTTGTAATGTTTGGGGAATCTAAAATCAAAGGGATTATCTTAGAAGATTAAAGGCATTTTCATGCAAGATAGGAAAATACTTCTCTAACATTCTGATTATCTTCCTAGTAACATTCGCCAGGGCTCTCCTGTCCCTCCCATTTCAATGTCTAGTGATGTCCATAGTTTATCATGAATGTGGTTCAAAACTCATATTGTAGCAGCTAAACTGTCTCTCCCTAATTCTCTAAGAAAGAGGCCTTCAGGAGGAAGGGCTGACTTGACACGTGGAATGATTTCTCAGGTTTCAGTCCTGGAGTCGTTTCCTTACTCACAAAGCATTTGTTCTTTTAAAGGAACCAATATGTTTGTTTAACTGACATGAAACAAGCCTGACTCCAAAAAGATTTAGCTTAATATCTGCCTATGCATTCTGGGGGCTGGCTGTCTGTGGGATGTGCATTAAAGGCCTGGCGGTGGCACGGCTCGTCACGTATAATATTGGGCCCACAAATGTGACGTGATGCCCATGTACTCTTGAGGGTAATTCGATGTGCCAGTCAGCTCGATGGGCAGAGAAGCTATAAACACAGTTGTCACAAGTGAGAAAGCGCGCTGGGTCGAAGGCAGGCTGGAGAAGCAGGCAGCACTGGAACCTGTCTCCAAGCCCTAATGAAAGTGTTAATTAGTGGATTACAGAATTTACAGGGAGAACAGCCTCTCCAGCAGACCCTTCCGGTGACACACTCTTCATTAACTACTTATTTCTCAAACCTCCTTTCCCTGTTCAGGCAAATCCAGGGGGGAGGAATGCAGATGGAACTGTGCTGCAAAACGGAGGCTTCCTGGGGCCCCTCGCTAAAAAGAGGAGGCCAGCGGGGCATGCGGCTGTCTGATGTTCATAGGAATAAGTACACATTTAATCTACATAATCATTCATCTTTCTTTATGTAAAAATGATTAGTAAATAGGGTTTTTAAGCAACTGTTTAGTTTACACATTGGCATCATAGATTAACTTATTTCTAAAACACTTGATTTTATCACTCTGCCTAATGATTTGTCACATGATTTATTGGGTAATATGATAAATCATGTGCAATTTATTGTTTATCCTATAAAGAGTGCAACAATTCATTAAACAGTGATGAAACCCAGCAGTTGTGCAGGAAAGCCCACCTTGTCGGCTGTTGCAACTCTGTGGGGCGAACAGTCTTCCAGGAGCGGGGTGGTCCCTTCTTGTGCCCAGGTTTACAGCAGGGGGCACCTAGACTGAGCTTAAATTAAATAGTTTTAGAAAATAATGGTGCAGTCATAATCTTATACTCTAGCCATATTTATTTTATATAGAAAAATAAAGTCGAAAGCCTGATGGGTGTTAAATCCGCGGATTTATTTGTGATAATAAATGTGGCATTCTTTGTTACGAAGGCATTAAACTTAATGGCAATGTTTCATAATACTGCATGGCAGTTGTGTTTCCCGTTCCCTGGCTTTATTTCAGGCCACAGCACCAGCTGAAAGGTCTTGGGGATGTTTCTGGGTATTCTCCAATGTTAGAGGACATTTTAGTGCATGAGGCCTGGGTGACAGTCACAGAGCGGAGGGCCCAAACCCAGGTCCTGACCTCTGAAACTGAACTTCCTCCAAGGGACACAGGGGCTAGTAAATGAACTGGCAGTCAAAACCAAGACTGCTGATCACTCCTTTCCTCTCATGGGTAGAGGCCAGGCATTGCTCGCCTTTTCCTGACCTGTCCTCTTGGACTCCTAATTTACTTCTTTGCTCTTCCTTCCTTTCTGTGTAGATGTTTTTGCCCACACAACCTCAGATGTCCTTCTTCAAGGGAGACTCATTCTCTTTCCTTCACTCAGCACAAATGGCTTCACCAGCTCATCTGTGGCTCCAGTATGTGTCTGACTCTTTACACTTGGAAGGTCAGAGCAAGGCACTTGCTAACCACTCAGATTGGGTGCGTTTGAGCCCAAGACCCAAGTGAGGCCAACCACACTGGATTAAGTGGATACAGCCGGAGGAAAATGCACAGCAATAGAAGGAAGCTTGGAACTGCTGGTGGCCACATTGTCCTTCCAAGAGCACAGGCAGAGTGCCTTGGGGGCTCAGTCAGCACAAGTAAAGGCTTGGAGAGACCCAGTTCTGTGTTCATTGGTACATTGCATGTTCATTGGTATGTGATATTGTCTGAGTCCCTGGATCTAGCCCTATCTGAAACAAGCTATACCCTAGGGCTTTCTTGTTCTTATCCTCTTATTTGTTCAAGCCAGTTTGACATAGATTCATAATTTGAAAACATTTCATTGGTACCAGCTCTCACCTAAGGGCCTGTCCGTATCTTTTCATCAGGAGATCTTAAATGGAGAAGGAACTCTTTACTTCCTGATGTCCCTTCTCCATCTCCATGATGCATGCACGCGTGATCCTCTGAGTGCAGCAGGTGTTGCAGAGGTACAGAAGGGCTACCGCCTTATCCAGAACAGTCCTACCTTGACAGTGTTTTATATACTGGGCATTGCAAATTTCATTTTAAAAATTAGTTCAACAATTACAACTGGAAGTATGTAGCACTTTAGCTAGACTGTAAGCTTCTGCAGGGAAGGCACAGTGCCTTGTACACTGCGTGGTATGTGGCACATGGTACCAAGAGTGACATGTTTTTATGTGGTAGACCCTTGATAAACACGGGCTAATTCTTTGATTAATTGGAGGAGAAAGAAGACAATCTGAGAGTGAATGACAGCTGTTTATTAAGGTGTCAAGAGGCTAAGTGGACCTTTAGTAGAGGCTCTGTTTTTGTATGCAGAGGGCACATGGTAGATTAGAGCTGGTTACAAATTCTTTGCTACTCCTCCCATTGAGGGCTGGAGTCTAATTTCCCTCCTCTTGAATCTGGGATAGCCTTAGTGATTTTCCTGATCAACAGATTCTGGCAGAAAGGACCTTCTGGCCCTTCCACCACTAGGTCCTGAGTCCTTGTAACTTCTGCCTGGTCCTTTTATAATGCTTGCCCTGGAAGAAGCCAGCCTCCATGGGAGAAGTCCGGATACCCTGAGACCGCCATGCTGTGAAGAAGCCCAGCCTACCTGTGCAGGGAGGCTGCAGGAAGAGAGACCTGAACAACTGCCAGCTCTGCCAGTCATTCTGGCCCAGGCAGCAGCCGCATGAGTGAAGAGGTTGTTGAATGACTCCAGCCCCTACCATCATCTGATTATAAACACACAAGAATTGCTGAGTCAATGTATAGAAATGGGAAAGATAATGATATTTGCTGCTATGTTTGGGGTGGTTTGTCACCTAACAACAGACAACCAGAACTGAGGGGTGGCTCCTTTGTCACACATGCAACATGTGGGATACTCCCATCCGTGTATTAGGGAATCTGAGTTACATGATCTCTAATGTTCCTTTAACCTTAAAATGCAGTGGCCCTACTAGTCCTTCATGTTGATAGTTTGTCTTCCCATTCTGGCCCATCTATTGGTTGGGAGTGTCTGGATTGCAAGTGAGGACACCTGTGTTCTGACCTTTCTCTGACAGTAAGGAGCTGGGCATCCTTGGAAAAGCATTTTTATATCCTCCTGTAGGTCTTGACTCATAGGTCTCAGCTTATGTGTCTCCTCCTGAAGAAATCCTCCTGGACCCTCCATCTAGCCTGTCGGCCCACCTCCAGCCATGCACTAACCCATCGACCCATTTCATTTTCTGTATAGCACTTGGTATCATCTTGTACCTGGGATGACCTTAGAAATTTGTTTGACCCATTTTCTTTGGTCTCCTGTGGACTGTGAACAAATGACAACAGAGACCTTGGCTTGAGCTTCGAAAACAGTGTCTGGCACAGATTCCAGTGAATACTACTGAACGTCAGTAAATATTGTTACAATGAATAGGCAACTCCCATTCCCCTGCCCTGCTTACTGTGAGGTGGCTGTGAAGCTAAATGACATCTGTGTTGCATTCTGACTTGAACAATCCAAGATCTTAGGATCTGAGGACTAGAGAGCTTGGAACATGCCAGAAAAAAATACATTATGTAACCTACAAAGAGTTAGATCATGAGAGTAGTGATTCCTACCTGTGAATATCTTCTGCTTTGGGAGATGCCAAGAAGACCTCAGGGGCTCCCAACATGCTCAGTGAGCCAAATGGCTGTGGTTATGGGTGAGTGTTTGGCCAGTTGCCAGTTCTCCTACCCCTAAGGTGCTTGTAAGTTTAGGAATGTGTTTATGCCACATCCCTCTGAATACCTCATAAAATACTATTTGCCAATAATGTCACCCAGTAATTACATTTGCTGAACTCACTCTGCCTGTGTGTATGCTCTTTTTTCATTACGGAGCTTCAACCTTTATAATGTTACCAATTGACACCATAATTAGTATAGTTTACTGCTGCACTGATTATGAGGGGTCGCCTTGTCAATCAGCCTGTGTTTGTTTCTGTTTGAGGAACCATTATTCCTTTACCTCTAAACCTTGGCTAATTTGCAGGTTACATGGGTGCAGGGCTATGTGTATGTAAGAAAGGGGTGCTCCAAGGGCCTTCCTGCACTTGGCTGCCCAGCTCTTCATTGGTCATTTTGCTTCTGTTCTTATGACATAATGCCCATGGCCAAAACTCCGAGAGGAGCAGAGTCCCCTGAGCCTGTGTAAGGGTCAGGGTGCCGCAGACCATTCTGCCTATTCCCTGGGAGCCACACTACTTCCACAAATTGCCCAGCCTCTCTGTGGCTCCGTCCCCCACCCAGCTCTCCTTCCTGCCCTACCTGCCTCCAGGGGCTTCAAAGAGCTAACAGATGTGCAAGAGCTTTTGAAATAGGCATGCCATATAAATTCAAGGTGTTTGGGAATGGTTTTCTCATAAACCTGCCAACACTATCTTCTTGGAAAAGACAGAAGTCGCAAATCCACTCTCGTTTTAATTTACCCTGGTATTTCCTCAGCAGATGGCTAAAGAGTTACTTGTCATGTGAGGGTCCTCTGTACCAGCGCCTAGAGGCTAGTGCCTTCCCTGTAAGCCCCAAGGACCATGACCTCCCTGAAAGAACGGACCTGGCTTTCTGTGATCCCCAAAGGTCCTCCTGGGAGTAGGGCAAGTGATTCCCTTGCTCTCTGAGTTCCTGGTGCTCAGTGTGAGAGGCAGTGTCTCCTTTCTCAGCCTCTCTTGCTCATTCTGCAGTGGGGGGTGGAGAGACTTCTCTGAAACCCAGATATTTCACTCCTGAAACTTGTGGAGAGCACACCCAGGCAGGCGCCAGCCTGCCCTCCAGAAGTCCAGAAGCAGGGAGAACCATGTCCCTGTGCCCCACACAGTGCAGATAGGTCCCTACCACCCTTGCCACAGGCTGCGTATCTGTCTTCCCTGAACACCCAGATTCCCCACACACGGGCCCTAAGTTTGAGCTCATAGCTGGAGGGAGAATTAGGAAGTCCAATTTTAGTTGAAGCTCAGCCCTTACTGTCCTACCCAGCTCAAGCTGCCATGTGGCTCCATTTCTCACTCAGTCCAGATCTCAGCATGAGCTGGTCACACCTGAGATCACGAAATGGCTAAAGTTGGAAACAACTTAGACCTTTAACTTCACCTATTTCCCAGGTGGCATTCTTGGGGATGAGTTTCCTACTGGGGCACAACCAGCTCCAGTGGCAGGAAGGTCCTTCCACCATGAGGCAGCCCCTGGCTTCTTAGAAAACATCCTACTTGCTGCTCAAACCAGCTTCCCCCCAGCTTACATCCGTCGGTCCCAGCTTTGCCCTCCGACACTGCACAGAGCAGGGCTGTTCCTCTGTTTCTCTAGAAACCTATTTCTTTTTTTATTTTTTATACTTTAGCTCATCTGTCTCCCTCTCAGGACACCTGAGGTACAAATTCCAAGGGTCAGGCTTTCACACTTGTCACAACAGCAGCCACTAACTCATGTAGGATTTCAGCCTTTTCCTGGAAACCTGTGGCAGTGACAGTACTTGTTTCCCAGGCTGCAGCCTCCCTTTCTAAATTGCTCTGATGGCCTAACAGACACATCCGTATCCGGACACTGCTGCTTGGGTGTTAAATGCCGACTGCATGCCAGCTATGCTGCAGAATGAATCACATGAGGGGGTCCCTGCCCCTTTGGGACTCAGAAACTGGCTGAGGAGGGGCAGTTAGACACATGACAGGCCTGTGAAGTCCTGCTCTGGCTCTTGGAGCTGAGAGCAGGGGAGGGAACGGCTTGAGACAAGTGCTATGGTTCTTCTCCCCTGTGCCCAGGGTGACGCTGTGACACTGTGGTCTTCCAACCACACTCTAGTTCCCTTTCTTCCTGATCACCCCCTTCAGCTATCTTCCCCAGCATCGCCTGCTTGGAACTGAAGCTCCTCCCTCTGAAGAGTCCGGACCCCTCCCCTTAACACTTCACTCCTGTACATGACCTCCCTTGATTCCACTCTCTTTCCAAGGCACTGCCATGCTCAGTTTGGGACCTTGGCAGCTCGGAGAGGCAACGGTCTTAGCAAGTGAGCTGACCCTCCTATAGAGATGGAGAAAGGCATTTTGTAAACATCAGAGCAAATTCAAACTCCCAGCGGAAGCGCGTGTAATGTGGCTTATGCTAGATTACTCTTGCTTAAGTTAGAGTCTGTGATTTACCATTCCTGTTTAGCTGCAGAATTCCACGGAGGATATTGCTGGATCCCAAATCTTTTGTCAGTGTAATTGAGCATAACATCTTTTCAGGTTTGTGTTTCAAAAGATGCATTATCTTCTCTCATCCATTTGTTTTATTTGAGCTATTCAAAACTTTTAGCTTGCCCCATCCCTCTGAAGGAATTTGGGTTTTAGGCTGATAATTTATGTTTATGCTGAGAATGCGATTTCCTTTCTGCACCCAGGATGATTAATAGAGTTCTCTCTGTAAATTAGTATGGGAGAGGATACAGGTAAATCACCAACCAAACAGAATTTCACTTTGTTCCAGTGATTTCCTCAAGCTCTTCTTATTCATGTTCCCTAGATACACAATTGCACCCTGACCATTTGCCTTTTGCTGCCCTAACATGTCCTCATCCTTATTTCCCACCTCCTGACAGCCCTCCTTTAGAAGCAAGGATCAGCAAGCCACCCTCTCCCCTCCACCAAGTCCAGCCTGCTGCCTGTTTTCATGCGGTGGGTGAGCAAAGAATTTTTTAAAATTTTCGAAGGGTTGAAAAACTCAAAAGAAGAATAATGTTTTCTGACACGTGAAAATTATATGAAATTCAAATTCAATGTCCCTAAATAAAGTTTTGTTGGAATACTGCCACACTCATTTGTTTACATATTGTCTGGCTGATTTCACATTGCAGAGGCAGAGTTAAGTAGCTGCAACACAGACCTTACGGCCTGCAAAGCCTGAAATACTTAGTATTTGGCCTTTTGCGGAAAAACTTTGCCAACTCCTGCACTAGAAAAAGAGAGTTCACTTGTGTCTCAGATGGATGTTGGGGTTTTGGATGCCTGGGCTGCCTTTACTCATCTTTTAGTGGCCTCATCTTAACTTTCCATGGAGAATTCCCCTTCCCTCGCTCTCAGTCTGCGTGAATGAATGGGCTTGACCCTCCCACTCAGCCTGGCCCCACCCATAGATGGAGCACATGACTTAGGTTGGAGCCAATCATCTCATTACTCTCCCCTTATGGCGGAGTGAATGGCTCAGGATGGTCGATTGGCTCATCTGGACCAATGAGGTCTGCAATGGGGCTTCCCATGGGGAAGCAGGTACTTTTCCTGTGAAATGTGAATGAGGGCACACAGAGGTAGAAGCTATTACAGACATCTTGTGACAGTGAGGGACTTGATAAGGGAGTCAGAACTGATGACTTTATTTCAGTTCCAAATCAAGTCAGACTCAATGTCCCACCCCTTGTCTGTTTGGTTGAGTCTATGAGTTTTTGCTTAAATCTGTGCTTCTGTAATTAGGGTAGTTAGTTGCATTTGTGCCACTTACAATAAAGTCCCAGCTGACATGAGCCTGCTGATGCCCATAGACTTCTGGGAATGTCTTCCCCTGGCCCCAGGGCTGGCCAGGGGGAACCCCTAGCACTGGACCAGACACCTGCTTCCATTGAAGCTAGGAGTTGATCTCAAGATCTCAGGTGGACTTCTCCTGCCTTACCAGAAGTGATGGTGACAGACCTCTGGGTCTGCAGCAGTGGAAGAAGGTGGACCACTGAGCTGATAGGGCAGATACGCCATCACCAGCACCTTCCAAGCACCTGCCATCTCTGAGGCAGAACTTTGGCTGTGTTGATTAGCAGAGAAACATAAAGGTGAGAGGAGGTGCATCTGGCTTTGGGAGCAGCCCAGACCATTTATAGGTTATAGGGTCTTGAGCACACATTGCTGAGTTTCCATGAAACTTGAGGTCCTCCCCAGTGGGAGTCATAATAACACATGTTTTCCCTTGGGTAACAGGTGTTGTTAGCCTACTACCTTCAGCAGGTGTTGTAGAGAATAATTAAGATAACCCAAACGACTGCAGTGTGTAAGCTGTGCAACAATGAATGAATGCTGCTGGGGGTTCTGGTTCCCAACAAGGGCTGCTCTGTTGACCAGTAGGGCTTAAGGGGGAAGTGGGGAGGATGGAAGCAGGGCTGTGGATGGAAGCATGTCTTGCCCCTTTTGTGCTCCTCATTTCAACATGCTGCTGAAGTGAACGAAGCAGGTACTATTAGCTCTATTGTAGGAAGGAAGAAGCTGAGATTAGGGAGGTAGGGTGACCTGTCTAAGATCTCACAGTTGGGGTTATATCAGGTCTTCAAGTTCTTAGTCCAGACATTGAAGCAACGCTGCCTTCAGAAACAAAGGCTGGAGGAAGTAAGATCAGTCTGTGATGGACCAGCTGTCAGTAGGACACACATGTCAGCCAGCAATGCTAATAGTATGTCCGGGCCCAGCCCCAACAGGGCCTGGCCACCCACAGGGCCAGAGGAGGTGGCTGACTCTGGCAGGGTGTGGTCTGCAGTGATGATGGTGATAGGGTTCTCTCTGGGTGCCCTCCATGTTACACATGACTCTGGGGTTTCATGGATAATTAAATAGGCCAAGAAAACAACATGTGGCTGCTTGGGGTTTAAAAGAATCAGTGCATATGGACCCAATTTCCTCTGTAGCATGAGTGTATTTAAGCTTTAAGGGGGAAGTGCCTGGGATAGATGAAGTTAGAATGTCTGAAGTCTCTCGTCCCCAGACTGCCTCTCTGTGATATCCCATTGCTTTCACATAGGATTCAGTTTACATCTTCAGTAGCCTCAGTAAGGTCTGTCTGGAATTATGCCATGTGATCCCTTCACAGCTAGATGTTTCAAACACTAGGTTGTGGGGTGAGCCCCACTTAGGCCCTCCATTTTATTCTTCAAAATGGGTCCATTTCAGATGGCTCATGGTGGTACTTCCTGCTTATATGGAAGAGGGTGGACACAATTGGGTGTCGGAGATGCTCAGAGATGCATGTCAGCCAAAGCCAGGGAAGGGTCCAGGATATGTGAATAGAGAGGCAGGCATGGAAGCCTGGTGAGGGGTTGTGTTTGGATCCAGGCCCTTAAAGAGAAAGTCCTTCACACGGGAGGAGGCGGGAGGAGGAAGGAGGACTGAGAGGCGACACAGACGCAGCGTGGCAGGCTAAGGAGGGCGGTTTTGGATGAAGCCCTGGAGGTGGGCAGCTCTTTCCTTAAATCCAGCCAAGCCTACACCCCTGCCAGGCACCAGAAAGACCATGGCTGAGCATTTTATGGAGGAAGGCACTGTAAGAAAGAGAGGAGGCCTTCATAAGGGCCATCAGCTGTCAGTACTGCCAGCCCCAAACAAGGCGCAGGCTCGTGTAGGGGAGTGGCAAGAAGGTTGCCCATCAGTAGAGAAAGATCCCAGGCCTTGCCACTGGAGTCAGAGATCCTCTAGAATGTGCACTCACAGCCCAAAGACGGCACATCCTGGGGGGGAAGGCAAGGGGACTGTGCAGCTTCATGACACCCTGAGGGCAGGGCCTTCCCTGGCGGGCTCCACCTCTCGCTGCAGTTTGTCTGAGGAGGAGTAAAGTCCTAGGGAAAGCTCCGTCAGGAGGGAAGGAGTGACACAGCTGCTCTTGTTCTCTGTCGATGGGGAAAAAAGGCAAAATACTTTGCCTCCATGTGACAACAGAAATTTGTTTGGGAACTCATTTTCCCTAGCCCCAGGTAGACAAAGTAACCCATCCATTTGCTATAAATGAGCCAAAATCTCTCCCTGAGACATACTGCTTTCACTAAATTTTTGCTATTTCTGCACTTTAGAAAAGGCAATAAAGTGGCATTGGTTCTTCTGGGCTTTGAAATTTGGAGAGGCCACTTGTGGTGAAAGATGAGGAGAGGAAATCTCTAGAAGAAAGTTCTCTGTGTCTAGATTGACACTGGGACTAAAGGGGTTGGCGTTGGTCTGCGGGGTCAGTGGCTGGAGGGGTAAACACTTTTCAGAGCTCAGACATGGGAGTTGTATTGCTGGTTAGAAAGGATGGCAATGGTAATCTGTTTGAGATTGTTCAGTCTTCTTTTTCTACTCACTTTAAGAGCATATATTCCTCAGAAATAATTCAGGGAGGGTGCTCACTCCCTCATGCATGACTACACTCTGCTCTAATGACCCCTTGCGTCTCAGGAGAGAAAGCCAGGATATCACCCCCATGGGACTGACTGCTCAGTGGGAGGACCAGGTAAGCACAACAGAAATAAAGGAAAATATAGAGCTCCCACCGTTTCTGAACATCCAGAAGAGGCTCTCAGGCAGGGCTTGAACGGGGAAGGCTCTGGGAGGAGGTGAGCCTTCCTGGAGCTCAGGGGTGTGGAGGAAAGAGGGGACACAATTATCAGGGGGAGCAAGCCTTCCTCTGCAGCTGAGGCAGTGACAGAGGAAGGATTCGGAAAGGGCCAAGAAAATGAAGATGCCAGCTGAGTGCTTCCATCTGCGCCTCTGATTGAATTATGGGGAAAGAGGAGGTTTGGGGAAGCTGTTGGCAGATCTCAACCACGTTGTGGCAAATGAGGCCCTTTGGCCTTTTGGAAAACCCATGCTTTATTAAAATAAATTAAAAGAGATTGAATCCTTCTGTTCCCTTCTCTCTGCTCCATCCTTTGAGGCAGGCACATGCTGCTCACCATTGTTTTACCTTCAGATAGCTTGCACTGTGGAAGGGCAAACCTGTAATTACCCTGCCTGCCGAAAATGATGGCTGTCGCTTAGGAGAAAACCTGACTGCTTTCCTTCTACAGGGTCTCTGATTCGTGCCAGAGCATCTGTCTGTAATCTCTTCAACTAGGGCTTTGTCTGAGACAGCCCAGTGGCAGGGAAATGACAGGGTTGCTGGTGGCTAGATGAAACGGTGGGAGGAGCACAAGGTTGGTTCCAGGGATGCTGCGCCCGCATCTCCAGGCCCCCGCCCAAACACAGGAGGAAACTACTGGTTCAAAGCATGGTCCCTGCCACCACCAGGGAGAGCTCACATGTCAGGTCTCTCTGCTCGTGTGTCTTGGAAGGAGAGAGGAGGCTCCTGGTCAAGCCCTGGAATCATTTAATGACTTGGTATGGGAGTCATGGGATCAGAGAAATGCTCATCAGTTAGAGCACATACGGTTGTAAGTGAGAGAAACCCACCTCACCTTGGCTTGTGCAAGGAAAGAGATTTGCTGGTTAACTCATTTATTGGTTAACAGATGTCCAGGGATTTTTCAGACTCACTGCAGGCTTGACCTGGAGGCTCACCCACAAGACAAAGTCCTCGACTCTGCCCTCTATAGATTTGGCTTTGTCCTGTGGTCACAAGATGACTGGGAACTGTTCTCAGGGAGTGTTCTTCTTCCATCTCCTAATAGTCCCAGTTAAAGTCAGTTCCAATCATTAAGACAATTGCACAGGGAAGGGCAATGAAATATCCCAATGAACTCAGCTAGTCATATGTTCCACTCCTGGGGCTGGTGCTAGATTGACTTCGTAAGAACCATAAGGAGAATTATGGAATAATTTTGTGGAAATGATGGGCTATTGAGAAAAGACATAGGGGAAATGAAAGCTAGGAGGGTAACTGATGGATGGTCACTGCATATGCTAAAGATTCTATCAGAATCTTTAAGATCAGCAGTCTATGTTTTGGTGAGTCATAGAGAAATGGTTGTTTTCTTACTCTGTATTCTGGGCCACCCTGGACATAGTCATTCTAGAATAATTGGTTCAATAGGAACCTTAGAGAGCATCTTGTTTTTTCTCAAAGCCAATGCTTTTCTCAAAGACCTTATGAAATGTGTTACTACACAATTGCATAGCTATCCCAATGTAAGGGTGTTGGCTTACAAATAAAAGAAAATCTTTGTAACTCCCACTCAGATTTTGACTTACCCACCCCCTTTTCTCAACTTAGGCATTGTCTTACCCTTAATGGACTCCCTGATTTATTTTGTCCTTTTCAAGAAATGTTATTTCCTTATACTTCATGATGACATACAAGTCTCCCAGGAAGACACACTATCCTACCTGAAAGCAAAGAATCCTTAGCTCCAGGTATTTTCTGTTATATCTTCCCCTTCAAAACTTATCAGTCTTAAGTATCACGCACTCAGAACTTTGCTAATCCAAGCTCAGATATTGAAGAATTTGGCTTCAATGGCTCATTGTGTCATGATACTTATCAGGACATAAGTCTTCAGAGCTGTAAATCAGTGCCTTACATGAAATGGTGAGGCTTGAATTTGACCTGTAGAGAAGAGAGAACTGGAGGTAAGAAAGTCCGTCAGAAACTCTTCCTACTGTGTAGGCCATTGTCCACTTGGCCTTTGCAAGTTCCAGGGGAAAGATGATACAGCTTCAAGAGGCAATTTTGTGATGTAGTTTCTGTCTTTGATCCCCTGGCCTTTGCAAAGAATTCTGTTTGCTGCATCTGCCTCTGACCTTCTGAGGGAAAAGAGGAATTTCCTCAAGTGTAAAGGTGGGCACACTGCCTGTCTTTCTGTCTGTCTTCCTGTTATACAGACAGAACTTTGGCCAGGAAGTAATTATAGCAGGAAGAGCTACAAATACCCAGGGAGAAAACAAAAACCAAATAAAGACCCTGATATTGGGGTAAGCAGAAATAAGCTTAGACATAATGAACTTTTTTTTAGAGAGGTATTTGCAATAATTAAGAACACAAGGAAATCAGGGAAATCTATTTTTTGGGATTGCTTAAAAATATTATATATATGCCTGAATTAGCATCAATATATTAGTATCAGAGGTCTAGATCAAATAACCTTTTAGGGGTTACTTCCAGCTGTTGAGTTGTAGATTCTAAAGAAGAAAAATTAAAAAATCAGTTTCTAAAGACCCCTGGAAGAGATTAGAATCACTAGAAAATGGAAAACTAATCAATTCCATGTACTTTTCTGAAGTGCAATGTTTATTGGGCATCTGCTCTGCATCGAGAACTGCATGGAGGAAAATGAGACAAGGGATGGCAAGATCCCTGCCCTCAAGGAATCAGATAACAAACACTGAAAGCCAACGAAGAACCATGTGTCAGTCTATGCCTTGGAAATATGGTAGCAGACAAGGCAGATGCTATATTGGATCTCTTGGATTTTATACTTAGAGGGGCAAGGAAGATTAGTTTAAAAGGTAATCAGGATGGAGGGGAGGGAATACTAGAAGACACTGAATCGCAGAGAGTAGTGGGAAAGAAAGTGAGGGTTGGTTTGAATACTGAAGAATGAGCAATCTAGTTGGGATGTCATATCAACATTGGGCACTGTGCGAAGTTGCCTCTAAGGTTGAGTCTTGGAAATATGGTGGTTTGTTTATAAGCTTCAGTCTCTCTCTCTCTGTACTAAATAAAATGATCAGAGCACTATCAGAGTTTAAAGGGTATATGTCACAAATTTTGAGCAATTTCTACTATATGGTATCTGGTGGTAGACACCTCTTGCTAAAAAAAAGAAATGCATTAATGTGGTAATTAAACAGTATGTATTCTAGCAAAATTCCATGTATACCTTCTAATTTGAAGGAGAAATAGCTCATGCCAAAAGCTTACTAACCTTAAATTACTGAACATTTAGAAAATAAAGATAATGCGCTCACTATCAATTCAAATTCATGAGATGCAACCAAAGCAAAACTTAGAATTCATAACCCTAAGTAATATATTATTTGCAAATAAATAAATGAAGGATAAACACAAAAACTTACAGAAGAGTTTTCTCTAAAATCTAAAATTTTTTCAAGGTTCAAACATGGGCAGGTTATTTCCAAACTTTAGTAAATAGAATAACCCCATGTTAAGTGCTTCATAATTTATTTAAGAAAACTATCAAAATATTGATGTTAAAGCTAGACCATATACCACAAAAGTCACAATAGACTAACTTAGAGATACAGATTTAAATTATTAAATGCTAAAACACTCAAATCCAATGTTATAGAAAATACTTTATGATAAAAGAAACATATGTATAGAAAATAAAAATGATTCAATATTAGAAGATCTCTTAATATATTTAGTCATAAGAATGGTGCAGAACAAAGTGAAAAAAAATTCCCAATTACTGAAAATTGATAAAATTTAAAAATAATCTGTTAAAAGAATTAGGTTAGGAAGGTGCTTTTGAAACTTGTAAAAATATGTTTAGTTATATTTTATATATATATTTTATATATAAGACATCAAAACTACTCTGTTAAGGCTCAGAGTAATAAAGAATCACATTGATCAGCACTACTGTTTGATACTATATGAGAAATCCATCCAATATAACTAGGCAAGAGAAAGAAATAAAATGCATGAACATTGGGAGAGAGAGAAGCATCATTCCCAAAAGGCAGTGAGCAGAATGGTTACATGCACAGAATCCTGGGTTTGCATCAGTGCAGGTGCCACCTAAGATTTGTCAGAAGCAGTCTTCCAGGAATTAGTAATAAAGAAGGCAATTAAAGACCTTTGTGACTTATGAGATATTAACATCTACATTGTCTTAGACTTTAGTTACGTAGGCTTCTCATCTACGTGTTCAGGGAGAAGTTGGAATCTGTAGAAGAACAGAAAATAGTTATTGAAGAGGTACTGGGGAGCAAGTCATTTACTGTAGTAGGTCTACCCCCCCAACACTGCTGGAGAGGGATGATGAGGGAAAAATCCAGCTCAGGGTCTGAATGCCTTTCTCTGAAGGAGGAACAAGTGTGCAAGTTTGAGTGTATGGGCTCTTGAGTCAGATTGTCTTCAACCCATGGCATAAACCCTTGGTTTCTCATTTAGAAAAAACTGATGATTGTAGTTTATTGTATCTCAGATTAATGCAAACAAAACCCATGCAAAATGTGCTGCTGTCTCAGGAATATAGAAATGACCCCGGAATAGCTCTAGATATTTCACAACCTCCATGTGATAACGGTAGCTCTCTTACTGTAGTTCTTGGTAAAATTGCTTAAGAATTAGCAGTCAGTATAATAAAAGACAAGTTTTCAATGATAAAAAGCAAGAAGAAAATACAACATACAAAAGAGACTGTGGTATCACAGGAAATAGAGAAAGGTGCCTGTGTTCTGGAGTTTCATGGAGAATAGTTTCGCTGCACTGCCTGGGATTGACGGTTTATTGTGTGGTGGCCAGTGGTGGGTTGTGTTGAGCAACTTTTGTTGCCTTTCAAGGTATTTCAAATACAATTATTAAATGGAAATACTGAATAGGATTTTTTTTTCAAAATATGAAGTATCTAAAATGAAATAAAGCAAAGAAAAATATCATTGAGAAAAATGAATGAAGGTTTTAATAAGTGGGAATATGGGATTGGAAAGCTTTATTCCTTTCCTAAATCAGTCTGTAAATATATTACAATCCCAATCAGTCTTCCAAATGATTTTCACATATTGAAAAAGTATTTTATATATTTAATCTAGAAGAATAAATTTGTGAAATGAGCAAAAGTAGGTTGAAAAAGAAAAAAATATGTAGGTCAATCTTGCACCATCAGATATTAGAACATTTAAAGAAGTCACATTCTTTAAAGATGAATGATACAAAAATAGGTCAGTGGAAGAGAATGATAAAATCATAAATAGACCTAAAATCTATTAAATTGTTTACTATATGTCAAAGGTAGTGCTATTTATGAAATAATTAAACGGTTCTTGGGAAATTGCTTAAGTATTAGGGAAAACAAATTAGTTCTTTTTCTTTTGATGATTGGAGTATCCTTCTAAAGCATAGTACCAAAGTCAGAAAATATCTCAGAAATTTGTTTAAGGTTTCTGTATACCAATAGTGCTACATACAAAATATGACTGGTGATTACCTATGGCTGATAGGACTATAGGTGATTCTTTTACTTTGTGCTGTTTAATTTTCCAAATTTTCAGACTTGCCTGCATTGAGCATGTTTTTTTATGGGGAGAAATATAAATAAAAGGGGGTAGGAGTACATGTTCATTGCAGCAATAGCCAAGGTATGGAAACAACCTAAGTTTATGTCCGTGGATGAATGAGTTTGTGAAATGAGCAAAAGTAGGTAGAAAAAGAAAAATAAATATAAAATCTCAACAAATTTTATTTTAATTCAGATTAAAAATATTTTCTAATTTGTTTTGTGATGTCTGCTATTGTCACTGTGCTTTTAAGAAGTATTATCCAATTTTCCAGATACTTGATGATTTTTCCAAATATTCTTCCTAATTTAATTCTGTTGAAATCAGAGAACTTACTTTGTCTGATTTTAGTATTTTTAAATTTATTAACAGTTCTTTAATGACCCACTATACAGTCTATTTTGATGATTTGAAAAATATGTACATTCTGCTATTTTGGGTAGAGTGTCTATAAACATCAATGAAATCAAATTGGTTGATAGCATTGTTCATGTCTTCTATGTTCTAACTGATTTCTGTCTACTCATTCTTTCAAGTACTAAGTAAAAGTGTTAAAATCTCCAGCTCCAACTTTGGACCTGTTTCTCTTTTCATTTCTGTCAGTGCTGCCTTGTGTATTTTGAAGGTCTGTTATTGTGTACATACATATTTATGATTGCTCTGTCTTGTTCTTCCTTATCTCTGGTAAACACATTCTTTGTGCTTAAAGTATATTTTGTCTAATAATAATATGGCTACTTAGCTTTATTTTCAGGTCTCTAGTAATGTTTGCTCTCCCCCCTCCAATATTGTCTTCTCTCTTTTATTCTTGGTCAGTCTAAGTAGAAATTTATTTATTTTACTTTTTTTTTCAAAGAACAAACTTTTGGTTTTGTTGATGCTTTCCATTGTTTTTGTGGTATATTTCATTACTTGTCAATCATTTTTTTTTTCAGGGCAAGGATTACTGACTTCTGACCTTTCATCTTTTTTAGTATAAGGACTAAATGCAGTGGTTCTTAAATGGGAGTAGTTTTTTCCACTCCCCAGAGTACATGTGGCAAAGTCTGGATACATTTTGATTGTTCTAGTCAGTGAGAGTAGAGAAGTCAATAAAACAGACATAAAATTCCCTTAGAATTTTCATTATAATGAGGGACATAGCAATGAACAAGGTTAAAATGTATAGTGCCAGGTCATTATGAAAATCAAAGCAGGATAGAGAAAAATAAAATGATGTATATTGTCCAGTTGAGAATGAGTGATCAAGGAAGATTGCTCTCAGGGTGATATTTCAGGAAAGATCTGAATGAATTGAGGAAGGAGTCATGTGAGTATCTGTGGAAAGAGTATCCCACACAGAGGAAAAGCAGTCATGAAGGTCTTGGGTTGGGAGTGTGCTTGATACATGGGGGAACAGCAATGTAACTAATGTTGCTAAAGCCCAGAAATCTAGGGGAAAAAATGGCAGAATAAGACACTGGGAGGTGTTTGGGCCAAGTGTTGCACTTTGTAGGCCATGGGAAAAATTTTAGATTTTAAGTGTGATAGGAAGGGAGTGAATGTTTTGAGTGGGTGACACCATAAGAATCACTGTGGTTGCTGGTTTGGGAATAGAATGAAAGGTGCAAACAGGGAAACATGGAGGCCAGCAAGAATTTATAGAAGTCATCCAGGTGTGAAGTGTTGGTGGTTCAGGTTAGAGTCATAAAAGTGGACATGGTTGCAAGTTCAGACAAATTTTGAAAGTAGAGTCCATAAGATTTACTAATGGATTGGATATCATATATTAGAGGAAGCAAAGGGCCAAGGATGACTGTAGTGATGTCCCCTGACCAGCTGGCTGAATGGAGTTGCTATTTACGGAGATCATAAGTTTGGTTTAATTTAGTCGCAGTGATAGAAGTACAGTGTAGGGAACAGAGCTCATAATGTTGCCATATCTTTGCATGGTGACAAGTGGTAACTATACTTATTATGATGAGCATTTAATAGTACATATAATTAATGAATCACTAAGTTGTTCATCTGAAACCAATATAGTATTGTATATAAAATATATTTCAATAAAAAATGATTAACAAAATGTTTGGTTTTGACTATATTAAGTTTGGGAAATCTATTGTTTATCCAACTGGAGTTCTCAAGGAGCAGTTGATTATGACAAGTTTAGAGGCCAAGGGGAAATTTAGGGCTGGAAATGTAAATTTGGAAGTTTTTACATAATAAAATATGTTATGGTATTTTACTACATCAACAGAGTAAAGTAGTAAAACCATTTCTTATTAACTGTCCAAAAACATTAAAAAAAAAAACTACCATCATATCATGATGAAAATAATAGGCTAAGGAGAGAAGGAAATATGAAAAGAAGTACAGCAAATATACAAAGTATTGGTTAAACATAAACATTCCCACTAAAGATAGAAAACAAAAATGCTTACTATTATTCAACATTTTACTATATGACTTAGCCGATTTGCAAGGGAGCAAAGGGAAAGAATAAAGTTGAAAAGAAACAAAACTGTCTTTACTTGAAGATGACATACCTAGTTACTTCAAATAATCCAAGAGACTCTTAACAACTGAGATAATCAATTAATAATTCATTAATATTGATACAAGATTTCAGTAGAGTGGTTGGACACAAGATTAAGTTTGCCTATACACCAGCAGTAATTGAGTACAGAGCAACTTGTTCAAAATAGCAACAGCAGAAATATCTATAAAATGTTGTAGCTGAGAGTAAATAAATCTAATTTGATAATTATGATAGACCTTTATGAAAGGATCTAACATTTAATAAACTAAAGTTTGAATGTAAACAGAGGATTACTTAATCTTTGTGGCTGGGAAGATCTATTTTAAAGTTGCTTCTCCCCAAAATTATCTAAAAATTCAATAACCCCAATCAAAATTGCAATAAGATTATTATGAAAATTGGAAAGTAGACTCTAAAATTTGGATTGAAGATAAATGCTAATGGACAGTAATGTGGTTTTGAAAAAAAATGTCAGAAGAATAGATTTTCACCATTTGATATCAAGTTTATGAAGCTCTAATCATTAGAAAAGTGCGATATTGCTTAAGAATATACAAATAAATAGATGGAATAGGTTAACAATTCTAGAAATATAGCCTTGTATATACTGGAATTATGAGATACACTAGCATTTGAAATTAGTGGAGACAGAAAGGGGCATTCAAGAAACTGGGTCTTACATATTAGGTATCTAATTTACAGAAGTCACAAAATGAATTTAAGATACATTAAAGACATAAACACACATGCAAAGAAAAATAAAATTGCAAACGTCAAAAAGAATTATAGAATTTATTTCAATAATAACATATAGATAGCAAAAGAATGTTAAATTTTAAATTACCAAAATTTAAAAAATGAATGTAATGGGAAAACATCTCAAATTACAGTTGACACTGGGAGAAAATATTTTCATCAAATATGGTGAGGATAACTCAAAAATACATAAGAATGTTTATAAATCAATAAGAAAATTAAACAATCTAGTAGAAAAAATAAAGGATATTTACATAGTTTAAAGAGAGTCAACCAATTTAGAGGGCAAAGAGAAAACTTTACTCCTGTCATTGCACTTGAGGATTTTTCACAGAGAAGCATTAGAAATCAGCATAAGAGGATGTAACCTATAATTTCATTGAAACTGTGTTTGTAAATAGAAAAAAGCAACACCCTAAACAGATGAATAATGAACACTATAGAAAAATGTTAAATAAACCAGAGTATGGAACATTATGCCACATTTTTAAATGTCAATTATTGTTTTACATTGTTTTATGTAACTGGTATATTTAACAAGCATGGTTTGTGACATAAAGAAAAGGCAATTTGACTTTTTGTAAACTACCATCCCTTTAAACTTTAGTCAGTGGGGATGTTTATTTTTCCTAACGTTGCTCTAAAGTGACAGCAAGCCCCAGAATTGTCTATGTGTTCTCAGGTGAAGGAGGGACAAGAGGACTGCGTAGTGGGACTCAATCTAGGATAACAACTATTTAAGAAGAAAATCTTTTTATGAATTTTTCCACTCTCTTCTCTCTAGACTTTTTAATGTTAATCTCCAAGTGACAATATTGGGAGTTGAGGAACACATTTTCCTTTATGCCCATTGCATATTCTTCATACATCAAATCTATAAGAAACTCACTTTGACAATATGTTGCTTTTAAAAAATGTTGAGGATTATTCCTCAATTTTTTTCTTCTATTTAAACCAGAATAACTACTCCATATGCCCAGCTTAGATACTGCCTACCCCACAAGTCTTTTCCAAACCCCCATCTGGATAAATCTCTTTTTTCTCTTGTATTCCTTGATGCATCTAATATGGCCGTATTATTGCATTTGGCATAATATATTTAGTTAGTTCTGTGTGTCTCTTTCTCCCCACTCAACTATAAGCCTCTGGAGGTCAGAGGCTGTATCTGATTCAGTGTGGTTTCTCTGATGTATTTCATGGCCTTAGGCACTCAATAAGTAGAACTTTAGGGAATGTTCCTTTAACCCTTAGCCTTGGCTCAGGGAAGGGCTTGGGAAATCAGATTTCTTGGGCATGAGTGTGAAGCGAGATTAAACTTTTTAAATACCCCATAGTCAGGAAATGGAACACTTCATATTAGCATATACATTTAATAAATGACAAATAACATCAAACACAACATATTACATGTGCAATGTAGCATGTACGAAGCTGAAAATGATTTTCCTGAGTGCTGGGCTCTAATCAAGTTCTCTAATGTTGCATTAACATGGGTCCTTTAGCTTAATAGATCCTCTTGATATTTCTTAGACATTTAAGAAATGGAATATACTCAGCCATAGCCTAACTTAGAATGCATGCAACTAATTTCTCCCTGAAACTCAAGCATAGCTCCCAAAGCACGATATGGATTCTTGAATTCACACCAATAAAAAAAGAGCTCTTTTGAAGGCAAACAAAACCTGCTTTCCCCATTCAATATCAATGTCCCAATTTCTAAGTGGGTATCTTCTTCCTAACTGTTCTCTGAAAAATAGACCTGTTAAGTCCTTGGCATTTTGCTCAGAGTTGTCCAATGGTGGCCTTACTACTTTTTAATCTGTGGAATTGCCAGAGGCCTTTTTCTGTTTTGAAGTTTATTCTGGATATTTCTTTCTTTGCTAATGTTGGCAAAACATTAATGCACATGGGAGGTACACAGGGAGTCTTGTGTCGATGATGTGTTTAGTTTAAGACCCATAGAAAAATGCATTTACTGGTTCCTCTGACCAGCCTCAGGCTCTCTGAGATTAGTTTTAGATTCATAGACTGTGGCCAGGCATTGACCATGCAGTTCTGGCCTCTACATATGCAGGAAAATGTCCTTTCCCCAGGCAGGCTTTTGTTTCATTACAGTTATCCCAAAAGCATTAGATGAAGAGAAAAGCTTGAGACATATACAATCTACAGTGGTTTTCCTTCTTGTAGGAGTTGGGAAAGCTGTGGCCACACCTTTGCACCTCTCAGTCTTGGATGTGGCCAGATGTGTGCCTGGAAATTTAAAAACCTAAGTTCTTCATCAAAAAAAAAAAAATGAGTCTGGAGACTCATTCCCCAGTATCAGCTTTGAAGTTGATTAATCCACATCAGATACTCTCAAGTTTTGGTGTCTTGGGGCACTAATAGAACAAGTTCCCTCCTTGAGGTCCCAACACCTGGATTCCACCTTCAGTTCTGATACACATTTGTCCTTGACCTTCAACTAACAGTCCCTTGTTTTCTGGACCAAGCATGAGGCTCGTAATTCTCTAGTGATTTTATGAACAATTAAGATGCTAAGTATAAATATACCCTGAAAAAAATGAAAACACCCAGAAAGCACATTAATGCCATCCATATTAGATCCCTCTATCGACACAGTAGTCATGCACATACTCAGTTTGTCTTGCACATTGCCAAATTTTCACAAAAGTTTCACAAGATTTACCTTATTTTGTATTTGAATGCCATTCACCTGCTCTCTGCCTGGAAAATAGTTGAAAAGGGACAGGACAAGTGACAGAGAAGTTACATTCTCGAAGAATGTGTGTATTAGTTGGGGAGATACAACTGGCTATGTATAAATATTTACAAAATTGTCATCTTGTTTAGATTGATAGGGTTGCCATGGGTCAGGAATGGACACATGTTTCTATGCTTTGGATGAACAGATGGAGGCCAATTCAACCATCTCACTCTTGGACCACAAGCTTCTTTATTTTCATTCTAAATCCATAATCACCAACCTTAGGAAATCTCTCAAACATGCTAGACTTTTCTGCTAGGTATTTCCGATTAATTGGCTTTCTAATTCTTAGAGACTCATTTCAAAACATGCTTGTTCCCCTGAAGTGTGTAACTTATCCCCCTCACCAGATGGCTTCTCATACTGCTTTCCTGACAATGCAGAAGACATCACACAGGGGTTAAGCATCCTAATGCCAATCCCCGAGCCACCTATACCTGCACAGATCCTCTCCTTCCTCCGTCCTCTACAGGTGGATCCAGGATGCCCCTTCTCCTCTCTGAGGTGAATTCTCCCTCCCATCACCACCCAAATTTGGGTCCATCCCTCCTATCTTTACAGAAACCCCATGCTTTTTATTCATTATCCCCTCCCCTTCATGTCTCTACAACTACTCATTCCTCCATAGGGGTTTTCCTACTGGCTGTGAAGACACTAGGAACCCCTATCTTCAAGCAAGCCAACAAGCAAGCAAATCAATACAGCTCTCTGGACTCCACATCTTCCTCCAACTGCTATCCTATATTGTTATTCCCCTCGCCATAGCCAAACTGTGAAAAGAATGGCTTTACGTCTGTAAAGAATGGTCCATCTAGTCGGTACTCTTGGTCCCATTTCCTCATCTGCTATTTACAATGAAGTTCACTTTGTTGGCTTCTACCAACAGTGTCATTAGTTCATCAATGATGTCCATGTCCCTAGATCCAATGAATACTTTTAATTCTTTACTCCCTTGCAGCTTTGAGCCCTGGTGACCCCTGCCTCATTGAAGCCGTGTGTTCTCTTGGATTCTGTGATGGGACTCCCTTTTGCTTCTCTTTCTATCACTCTACAATCTCCTTTTCAGACTCTTCCTAGGCTTAGTGTCTTCTATCCAACCATGAAATACTAGAGTGTTTCCAGACCACTCCTCACTTTTCCTTGAGTGATCTCCTTTATTATTCCTTTTACCATTTATACATACCTATAGCTTCCATATTTTTATCTGCAGTGCATACATCTCTGCTGAAAAGATATGGATTCATATCTCTGGTTAGTTTACATCTTTACTTAAATAGTTCAAATGCTTCTCAAACTCACTGAGTTCAAAAGAAAACTCATGAATTTTCTTCCAAAACTGACCCACGTCTCTACTTTCCCATTTCCAGTGAAGGCACTCCCACCCCATCCAGCTATAAAAGAGAATTAGTTTCTCCTCAAAACCTCTCTCTCTCTAGTCTTCATATCCACAATATTGCTTAGCCTCAATGCCTTATTTCCTAATCTATATGGAATTTGGACTCTTCAAGTCCAGTGCAATGATATCCCAGTTACCATCTCCCTATGCTAGGCTATTCAGTAGCTGTCAACTGATCTACCCTTACTGCACTCTTCTCCGTGATGTGTCTAGCATGATCTTTGCAAATGGAAAATCTTATTGTTATAGAATAACATTATTTCTTTCTACCCTCTGATGTCAACCATTCAACCATTTCTCAGGGAAAGCACTGACACACAGCAGAATGCAAAGAAAAAATAAATAAATTCTAATGGTTGAGAACCCAAAGTTAGTTCCTCAAAGGGAATGAAGGGAGTTATATAGGCAGAGACAATAGATTTGGAAGAATGTCTATAATAGATAAAAGAAAAATGTCCCATATCCCAAACTGAAAAGGATTCTTAAGGTGGAGGGTATGGGTGAGATGAAGGGGCTATAACAAGAGAAAGAGACATGGTTTGGGCATGGGACAGAGGGACCAGACATGCAGGGGCCCAGGAGTAGGGAACAGAGGGCAGTCCAGCCTTTCTGACATGATCCACACTTGTGGCTGATGACCCAGAGGCCCACTGAACCCCACTTGAGCAAGGATTAAACCGCAGCACCCTGAGAATGAGCAACATAGGTTCTCTTCCCAGCAGATGCCAATGGTTGGCATCCACTAACAATTCTTTTTTATTTACCTGTTCTATTTACCAACAAGAGGCACTTTCTCCCAACAGAAGCTTTGCCAAGTCACATCTGATTCCCGGCCTGATAGAAAACCCTCTTTGGATGACACGGGGAATCCCTAAACTCCTGGAGCGTGGATGTGGTGGTGAGACAGCATTGCAAAGAGCCCCAGCAAAAGAAGCTGCCGCTCCCTTCTTGACGTGACTCCATGACTTCTCAGCCTTTAGCATGGAATCTGGGGTCCTGAAAGATCTGGCCCCTGCTGGCCCCTCTTGCCCCAATCGTCTCCTCTTTGTCTCAGCTTTCTTGTTTCCTCTGTATGTGAGCCGCCAGACTGAGCCTGCCCAGGACTCTGCCCTTGACAGGAAGGTGTTTTCCCCACTCTTCTTACCTCCAGTCTCATTCCTATGTCACCCCCAGAGGGGAGCCTCCACTAATGCCTTGTGGCTAGGTCAGATTCTCCCACCCTATGCTTTCATAGAGCTAAATCCTATTCTTTAGCTGTTTGTAATCAGACATTAATTAGTATGGTGACTTGACAAATGGGAATCCCTTCAACTATACTGTGTATTCCATTAGCTATTCAAAATTTTGTTTTGGTTACTGTTTTATACATAGTCACCACCTCTGCTCTAAAGCTTAGTACCCTTGGTCAAATCACAGATCTCTCCAAGAGTCAGTTCCTGGAGAAGAGCAGGGTTTTATCCAGTGTATGGAGTTGGGGGAAGATCCAAAGAACAGTTTGTGCTACCTGGATGAACAAGACGGTGCTTCCCATCTTTTGAGTGGAGGCACCGAAGAGCTCATTCTGGTCGCATCTTGACAGCCCATTGTCAGCCCCCTTCTCCGGGATGTTTCCCTCTCACTCGCTTCTGTCTGTGATGTCTGTTATCCTGGGATATTAGGAATTCAGTCTTCAAACTCACTTGCCATGATTCTCCTTGCAGGCTACCTTTGGTTAATGTTTTTTGCTTTGATGTTTTGTTTTACCGGTGAGCCAGCAAGCCACTATTGTACGTGCCATGCTGTATGAGGTTTGATTGTGTTGCATTGTTTATGCCTTGTCTGTGACAGTACTAGCAGTACTTACCACCCTGTGATTTTCCAGCAGTGAAAATAATAGAGGAATTTCATACAGGTAAAATAATTAGTGATTTAGACAAAAATATGAATACAATTTGTCACACAAAATATCAGCCTTTTTTTTGGTATACATGTCAGCTTCTGGGGTTACCAAGACAGGTTACACAGAATTGTATCCTTTAAACTATAAATTAGTGTTTCCCAATGGCTCCCTGGCAATGGTGGTCCAAACAGCAGGTTCTGGTGTCCAGGCTCAATGGGTCAGCATTCCTGCTGATGAACTGAGTGTTTTTTTTTAACACATTTTGAATCACTTGGTTTTGTCCCTATGTCTACCTTCCCCACAGTGAACAGTACTGACCCAAGAACTCTGTTCATCTGTGCGAGCGTCTCCCTCATCCACAGCCACTGCAGTTCTCTCCTGCCTCCCCTTCAGGGTGGAGACAGAAAGCAGAGAATGGCAGCACAAAATGAAGTCTTGATTTAGTTGACCTAAATCTGGCAAGGTTTGGAAAAAGAAGAAAAAAGAATACTGATGAAAATTGAATTTCAAATAAACAACGAATAAGTTCTTAGTATATACATGGCCCCCAAAATATTTGGGACACACCTATACTAAAGAATTATTCACTATTCATCCAAAATCAAATTTAGCTGACAGTCCTGCATTTTTATGTGGCAACACCAGTCCAGCCTTCTCAGTTTTGAAGGTGCCAAGTTGGCCACTCTGGATGGGGGAATGTTTCCAGGAGCCCACAAGTTAATCTTGAGTCTGAGTTTGTGGGATTCAACTTTATTTTTTTCTGCACACATTAGTGTGTTTTCACTACACATAGGGTTTCTCAGCTGGAGGTGAGTGGAGGTGGTGGAACGTCAGGAGGATGATTGCCTTATGCCTGTGTTTCAATATCACTGAGCCGGGGTGTAAGACCGCCCTGTAATTTCAGCTCTGGCTAAGATTCTGATACTGCTCTGCCCCAGGCCCCCCGGCCCACAGGGACAGCCTCCCAGAAGGGCTTCTGTTCCCAGAGCTGCTCCGTCTTCGCACAGCCACATCTACTCTGCTCCAGCTTTAGCACTCTTCTACATTCTTTTTTCCTTGGCTCCCTCTTTCAGGACTTACCGAATTCACCCTCAACTCTTTCAGAATCAAGAATAGGAAGCTTTGCTTCCCTTAGTCCTTGAAGAATTAGAACATGCATGCTAGGGGCCAGAGAAGAGGATGGGTGACCCTTCAGAGCAGGGGGCTCTTCGAGTGAGAGGTGGTGACTCGCCATTCACATCCATTATTCTGTGCTCACCTCTGCCCACAGTGCTCAGAAACCCATCCAAGCCACTTGGGTCACTGGGGGGTTGATTGAAATCTTATTTGAAAGTGGAAGAGGACAGATATGTATGTACATACACACACACACACACACACGCATGCACACGCTTATATATACTTATGAGCAAACAATTTCAGTTCTGATGGTCATTACCCTATTTCCTCATAACAAATAACTTTAGCAAAGGTCTTTAAAGAAACTGCTCTCATAATGGAACAAACCTGGGAGGAAGAAACCTAGGTGATAAACCAAACTGTGGATGGTCAGATAGCATTTCCTTGGCAAGACTGGCCAACAGCGACCCCAGAGGCACAATTAGGGCAGAAGATTTATGAACTGGCAAGGTGTGGGGATTTAGGGTTCTTTTTCCTATGGGGTCATATATATATAAGGGGTCAATATATATATAAATCTAAACCGCATGTTTTCACACCACTGCAACAATGTGCCTTGCATTCTTCCTATAGAACATGGTGGCTGCTTGACAATACCTGCTGATGAATTAATTGTAATGGCTAAAAGATGGTCAGAAAGGTGGGACTCAGTCTCTGACTCCTAGCCCATTTCTATGTGACATTTCATTGGCTTTCCTGGCAAAGTAATAAGAAAACAAAAACAGATCAGAGTTGTAGGGATAGGAAAGGAGAAATTGAAATAATCTCCTGGGGAATGTTCCCCAGGTGGGGTTCCAGTGGGCAGGACATGGGGCAAGACACAAAGAAGAAGGTTCAGCAATGGCAAAGAGGTTGACTTCAGGGCTTGTGAGGCAGGGAGAGTGTTCTCTTTTCTTGCTGCCCATGGGAGTGAGGACCAAAGCTTTGTCGGGACTTGTGGGGAACCTTTTTAAGATTTCAACAAATGCTCTAGACTTAGAGACATGTAACCTAAGACCCTGGGAGGGTTCTGCAGACTCACCACTCTCCCTTGCATGGGTCTGAGCTCTAGGGCCTTGAGCTCTGGCCGACAGAGTCCTGGTGCCCAAGCACTGTCCCAGCCCCATGCTCCGTCCTCCTTGCTTCCCTGCACAGTTGAGAGCAGGTGTTCAGATGATGTGTTTGCTCTCCACCAGTGTTACATCTTGTGTTTGAATGAGCTGTGAGTTAACTTTGATGAATTAACTCCTAGCTGGTGGTAGAGTAGGGGAAACCAAACCTCCTGCTACTGGCTCTTCTCTTCCTCTAAATTCATATCTGCCCACCTCTTGGTTGAGAAACTGTGAAATCCTGTCCCTCAGGCCTTTCTTGGAATGGTTGGTTCCTGCAATGCTGTTGGACTGAGTCTGAGGGACAGGGTGGGACACAGGCTGTGTGTGTGGATACATACACACATGCACACATGCACTGCATACACACAAATATGCAGCATGCATGCATACATATACATGGAGTCATATATTTGCTCTGATGCATTCAAGAAGGAGAATGTTGCAGAGTGTGCTTGCCATGAATTTTTGATCTGGTGCTGTATGCCATTACCACATAATGAATATTGGTGAATACCACTTTAACTTAGGGCTCATCCCAGGGTAAAAATGCTGTCCATCAGAATTTTGGAGAGGAAAGTTCCCGTGGCAATCCATTCGCAGGGATGGAGATGTATGTGCATAAGCAGTGGAAATTGAAAAACTGTGTTAAGTGGTTGAAAAGCCTCCAGCAGGAGACGGGGACCAGCCGTTTGGGTGATGTTGGCAGTGGATGTTGCCGGCAGAATAAAAGCCTCATTTCACAGCCTCAGGGAGGGGCTCTGACAACACATAGTCAAGTGTCTGTGTCCTCCTTTGACCTATCGAGGGCAGCGAAAATGAGATGGAGGAGACACCATCAAGGGATGGAGTGGGCCTGGGTCAGCGTTAGTCCTTCTTCCCCATGAACGAAGGCAGTACTGGAAGGTGAAGATGGGAAGAAGGCAAGCTCCAAGTTTCAGTAGTTCCAGCAAATGTGTGTGCCGGGGTGGGGGTTTGATGACTTTTGTGGTGATGAGGCAGGGGAGGCAGAACGCTAACCACACTGTAGCTTCATTGGCCAGAGGAGGAACTCACTCCTCCCTAACTGCAAGAGCCTCGAGCTGAGAAACAGATGGCCGGGGAAGCTGAAGGTATTGCCATGAGAGAGGTGGGGCAGGGAGACTAGAGTGGGCTGCAGGATGTACGGCCTTTTTTGTGGAGAGCCCTTCGCACACACATGACTACATGAATTGCAGCTGAGTCCTAGTTCTGGAGGGAGGCAAGGAAATAGAGGATAGGAATGGGTGGGGTACATTCAGCAGGATACTTCCTGTGCAGGTGATGGGAACCTGGAATAAAGGGAACTCACCACCGTTCATAACTAAAAGGATAGCAGGTGCATTGGCTTCAGGCCTAGCTGCCTCAGCGATGGGACAGGTTCTCAGACTGAGCCATGTCCATCTCTTAGCTCTGCTCACAGGATGGCTGCAGCAGCTCCAGCATTTGCACCCACCCTCAAATATAGCCTGGGGTAGCACAAGAGTCTCTGACCAGCATTCCCACAGACCATCTGCTCGCCTTTAATTGGCTGTAATTGGTTTACATGCTTAATTCTAAACTAATTACTGTGTACAGATGGGTGTGAAATGCTGGTTCCCTGAAATATGGGTCTCATCACCTTCCTTTGCACTGGATATAGGACAACTTAAAGAAGAGGGCCAAAAAGTTCTGGAAAAGGGAGTTTCTAGGAGAAAAATTAGAAAACTAGAGTAGTACTTCCAAGTGAAGGATTAATGGATACAAAGGAGGAAGAGCATGAAGGGGGAGCCCAGAGACCCGGCTGTGGCTCCGGCTCCATCACAGGAGGCCTGGAGGAAACTCGGTGATGCTGCGCGCCTATTTCCCACCCAGGATGAGCGCTGACGTCCCTTTCAGCTCTGTCCCCAGTTCCTGTAGGATCCAAGGTGAAAATTCACAAGAACATTAGGTTTAGCAAAAGTGGCTACTTTATGCTTCAAAGGCCTCTTAGAAAGTAATTCTTAAAATAAAACTTAAAAAAAAAATGCAATGGCAATGGATCTTTCCCAAACTCTAGGGAACACAGTCCTTTGTTCTTCTTTAGTGGCAGGTGGGTGGGGGTGGGGGGAGAAGGCTAATGGACTACTAATGAATTATGGGGATGATTTTGATGGCACTCTTTTTTAATGCCAAAAAAGCCAGCAAGGACTTTGGGTGAAACTGTACATTTTGTGATTTCCGAATCTGTTGAGTGTAACAGTGTGCAGATCATACAGGATAGGACAGAAATATAATAAATGTTCTTTTAAAATAAACTTTCTGGGGTTTGCTTTCATTTGGGAAAATCACACTCTCAGAGTTCAGTTTTGTCCCCTCAGCTCATCTATCAGCCCCTGGTGGCTGTACGGGACTCACACAGTCACTTTCCTCTGCAGACACCATTGGGTGTTGGATGAAGAACAAATAAGCCCTGTCCTTCTGCTGCTTTTACTCTAACAGCCATACCAACCATCTCCCCCAAGTGTGGTGAGTTGGATGAATGCTGCCCCTCCTTGTGGTCAAAGCGACCTAGTTCAGATGGAAGGAGCAATGACCTTCTCCCCAGGGAAGCAGCATTTAACCTGATACGGGTGTAAAGGGATTGACCAGGAGGAGATGAGAGAGAAAGCCTTCTGGCAAGCAAAGGGCATAGGTGTAAAGAAGCTTCGGGATTTTGAAACTAAATTGGTGTGGTTGGAGTTGGTGAGGGTGTAGAGAGTGAAGGGAAGGGAAGGAAAAGCAGGCAGAAGCGTGTCATTTAGGGGCTTACATACTGCGGAGAGTTACTCTGGGCCTCGTTCCAATAATGATGAGAAGCCAGAGAAGGGGTTTCTTTTCTTCTCTTGTTTAGGAGAGCCAGGGGGAGGCTTTTATTGAGAGATACAGTGAGACGACTGAGCTCCTGGCTCATGCCCGGAGGGGACAAGAGAGCCCCAAGAGTTCATTTTCTTATACCAATTTTTTAAGCAGAGGAGTGACTTGGTAAGAGTAGCACTTTTTTAAAGATCATATTGCAGAAATATAAACTGGTTTACGTTTTTAAAAGATTGCTCTGGCTCTTGGGTTATAGGAGAGGAAGAGAAGGAAGGAGGCCAGAAGAAAACTGTTTCACCAGTTGAGATGGAAAAGGAATGGAAGAGAGTATTTGTAAATCTGATAAGGAAGGAACTTGTATCCAAAACACATAAAGAACTGTCATGACTCAGTAATAAAAAGATGACCCAATTAAAAAATGGCAAAGGGTCTGAATAGACATTTTTTCCAAAGAAAATATGAAAATGATTGACAAGGACGTGAAAAAGATGCTCAGCACTGTTAGTTGTTAGGAAACTGCAAATCATAACTACAATGAGATACCAGTTTCCAACATAACAAATGGGCTGTTTACTTACCCTCACCCCAAACCCCTCAATGACTTAGGGTCCCTCAGGGTGAAGTCTGGACTCCCTAAAACATCTTAAGCTATATGGATCCCACTCCCACCTTCCCAATTCTATCTCTGTCCCTCCCCTCAGTGTCCACTGTGGACACCCAGGCCTGGTGCCCTCTTACCTGAGAACCTTTCTTTGCTCTGGGTTGAATGCTGCTCTTACATACCATCTCTTGCAATCAAACCATTACACTCTGGACTGTAGACCTGCAGCCATTTATTTTCTGCTTCCCACACCAGCCCAGGCACTCCGGGAGGGCAGTCTGTTCCCCACAGAGGGCCTGGCAGGAGGGCGTGGTCAGTGAGGATGGCTGATTCTACATCCTAGAGACCTACTGGTCCTCATGGCACTGTCCTCTCCCTGGCCTCACCAGGTGCTACCTGAAGTGGGATTGATCAGAAGCCATGGTTACCAAATGCATGGCCAGGTTTAGGCCCTTTGGGGACAGAGAGACCTAGAACAGAAGTACTGACCAAAGGACAGGAGCCAGTGTGTGAAAAGGGGGGTGACCTGAAACCTTTGGAGTTGCCTCTCCTGGGAGAGAGGCAGGAAGAGAGAGGTCCAGGACAGTTTCTGCAATCCACATGGAGTTATGGCAGGGTTGATTATCTACCTTTGAGAGCTGCATGAGAGAAAGGCATAAAACCCTGGGTCTCCAAGCTCCCCATTTCAGAAAGGGTTATTGTTTCTCTCCTACTCTTAACCTTACCTGCCTTACACACCCCAGGGTGTCTGTCAGAGGCAGCTGCCTTCTTACCCTTCAAAACATAGTGCCATTGCACCTCTTCCAGGAGCCCTCCTGGGAACTCCTTCCTGAGAAATCCGGGGCCTGGACACCCAACTTGCTCAGCCTCTCTTTCAGGCCTTACTACCTCTGGGCCTTGGCTATAGTCCATCCCTAAATTGAGGTAATATTTCCTTCCTCTGAGACACTCCCAACCTGGCGCAGCAGATATACCCAGTGCATACTGTAGGCCATCAGATTCCATGTCAACACTGCAAGGCAGACACAGCACATACCCTGGTGTCAATCATAAAGAGGGGAAACTGAGGCCACACAGCTGTGTTGGGCAGAGCAGGGACCTGCTCTCTGGGCATCCTGGTGCTTTGCACCTGGTGCACAAAACCTTTAACTGAATTAATGTCTTGAGAGGAAAACTACTCTGCTTAGAAACTGGCCTCAGCACTGTGTTCCCTTGGGTAGAAGCTGTGGTGAAGCTCAGGTGCAAGGTAGGTGGCCCTGAGGTTGAATCAGAAGACAGAAGGAGTAGATAATACCTCTGAGGCCTGGTAGAGGAAGGAAAGCTAGGCAGGGCTGAGAAGAGTTGCCTTCCCTAATTGTAGAAGAGACAAAACACACACACAGCCTTCAGTTCTGACTGTCACCTGAAATTGTTCTGACCACCTGTCAAGGCCTTTTAGCTATCCTTCTTATGGCTTGTCACCCATGCATCAGTTAGAATATACACTGACATACAGTATAGAATCACAGACATGTAAATGGGAAGCAACCCCAAGAGGTCATTTTATTCACCCCCCTTCCTGCAGGTTATAAAGTCAACCAATCCTTAAGACAAATTTTAAAGAAAGCAATGTTCAAAAACTTTAATTTTAGAAGCTTGTTAAATTAGGGATATCTTATTCTGATTTAATGAATAGGGCTACACTTTGCAAAAATACCCACTGTGTGATAGCTTTAGGCAGTCAATTCCTTTAGTATAGTTTTATAAGGTTTTAAATTTCTTTTCTCAACAAAAATAAGTCATGTACATTTTAAGAAAATTAGAAAATATGCCTAAAGAAAGGCAAAAGCTCCCCTGCTACTCCTAATACCACCATCCAGAGATAACTGGTTAATATTTTGTTCCATAATCTTTCGGACCAAAGTATGTAAATGCAGATGCATATTTCATATGTGGTAGACATTTATACAAGTCTTGTTATAGAGTATATTCATTTATTTGATTTTGAAAACAGCCTGATTTGCATCTAGCTTTGCAAGGCACAAGCCATACAGTTTTAGATCCACTTTTTCTTCTGTAGTTGTCCCAAGAAGCATCTTTTGTCTCATAGATTCCTAGTCCTACATATCCATTGTCCCATAACCTCTGAGCCAGGGGACATCCTGATACGTCACCAACTGCACCTATGCCTTTTTACTGGTAAAAAAGAAAGGCAAAGGGAATCATGAGTAGACATAATTAAGAAAATAAGGTGACTAACACCTCTTCAGGAATTTACGCATGATTTATGTGTAGATCAGGGAAATTCCTCTTGTATGATTTTCTTTTTCTGAAGAGTTGGCTAACAATTCACATATTTCAAGAGGTGCCAAAAAAATCTAATTAACCTCTGTTGAGTTTTATTAAAGTCTTTGGTCTAAATACCTTGTCAATGAGAGCAATGAGAAGTCTATTCCTGCCTTTCAAAGATCTTACTTTGCAAAGCAGTGGACCAATGGTTTCCTGAATCTTTAATCTGAGAATGATTTTCAGACTAATATTCGAACTCAAGTACAGAGACATTTCCCACCGTCTACCCAAACCAAATGAAGTCAGCTTTGACTGTGCAAAATGTCGATAAATTCTTCAGAGTAAATCAGCCTTGTCAGGGTGATGCAGAACCGTCAGCTCTTTGTGACATAATATAATATGAAATGATATTGAACAACATGCGTTTGGCACTAAATTGTTAGCGGGTTTTAGCTTTGACAGCAGCAAGTTTATTGCTTTAATCCCAAGGTCTTTTAACCCTCTTTGACATAAATTGAGGTTGGCTTTTGTGAAAAAAATTCCACTTTACTCCCTCTTCCTTTACCTAAAACTGCTTTTAACAATTTATGCTAGTACATCAGACACTCATTTTGAGTGACAAAAGGAAAAAAATGATCTATTCAAATAGAAGGGAGAAAAGGCCAATTTAGGCCAGCAGCCCGTGTCTCTTCGACTGCACACGTCATAGCTTTCTGCAGATGAGTATGCATTTTGAGTTATAATAACGTATGGCTCCCGCAGCGTAAACAAGGCTGGGCAGCAGGCTCTGGCAAGGTGGAGGACAGCCCCTGCCGGGGAACAAAGGCTCATAATTGGAAACAGAGGCCGTTTTGCATTTTGCTCCAAATGAACACATGCCCATATATGGGTTCGTGCCTTCCTTCTCCACCGCCTATCCCCATGCATTTCTAGAGATCAAAGATGACTTTTCTTTTACATAAATAGTTTTGAAATACTGTTTTAGTAAGTGTGGCATACAAATACAGACTCCCCACATTTTACATCCTAGTTATTGTACCGGACTGCTGGATGGGCTGTGTTATCATAGGTTGAGAGGATGGGAGGGGGCGCTGGGTCTTCTCCCTCAGCCTTCCTCCCAGGGCTGGCATCTCTGCCAGGGACCCCTCCAAACTCTTTTGGGATGCTGTTGGAGAGAGGGCATTGCTCACGAGGGAGGACATTTCACTTTGGAGTCTTGGTGCTCACTGGACCAGGTGGTTGAGCCCAGAATGAATGGAAACTTGCAGCCATCCCATGAGCCTGTGGATCTCTAAATACAGTGGCCACTTTTTCTGTTTTCTAGATTTAAGTTGTGATTTCCTTTGAACCAATAAGCATACATTCAGTCATTTATCCTAAAGAAGTAGTTGGAAAAAATGCGATAGACGTGTGCAGACAGTAGTAGATGGTGGTAATTATGAGTCTTGGTTGCTACCTCTGGCAGACCTGGGTTTAAATTCCAGCTCTGCTCCTTGCCCAGATGTCACAGCCAGTTAGTTACTTAAAATCTCTAAGTTCATTTTTCCCTTTTATAAAACAGAGAAATTAACAATATCTAACCCTTCTAGGGTAGGAGGATTAAAAAGGAAAGCATAGAGAATGCTTGCTTAGTACAAGGTCTTTCTGTTTATTATTATACCAGCATCTTGGTAGCATCGCTTATAAAAGTAAAAATCAGAATCAACCCACATTCATTAGTAAATGGTAGTACAGGGTTGCCATGTAGCCATTAAAGATAATTTTGTTCACATACTACATGTACATGATAGACATGATATTCAAAATACATATTGTTGTATATGACAATATGTATTGCTAGTTATAAAAAGCAGATTATGAAATCATATGATCTCCATTTTATAAACAATCATACCATGCAGTGTGTGAAAACTTGGAAGGATGTGCACTTCTAGCTGTTGGGATTATGATTTCTGATTTTTTTCTCTTTTGCTTACCTGTGGTTTTGATAGTTTGTCACTATAGTATAGATATCAAAATACTTGCATAATAAAGTTTAAAAATGAGGGAAAAGGGGTGTTCCTTTCATCTCCGTTGGAGGTGGTTGAAATTCCTTCTCCACCCTGAATGTTAATTACTGGATTCCTTAGTTTTTCAGTGTCCCTCTAATAATGGGGGCCCAGATGTGCATATGATGCTCCAGATGTTGTCTCATCAGAGCGAGAGCCAGGTGCAGCCAGCATCTCCTTTCCCTGTACCAGTGGAGCCCATGTTTTTGTGCACAACTAACTCCTTCAGATTGTCTTTCCCAGACTCACAGTTTGTAAGTCACTGTCAGGATGGCCCTAGTCTCTGGAGGAGAGCCCTGTCACTCTCCCTCGTCTCCCCCGCCAAACTCGAGGGTTATCTCTCGTTTTGATAGTGGCCCTCTCCTTCCATCATCTCAGCTCCCTTCCCTCAGTGGTAGGTCCCAGTTGGGGTGGGATGGAAGATGCTGCTAAGTCACTGACAAAGACGGTGGCCAGTTAGAAAGGCTTTATATATGTGTGTGTTATGACAAAGACTGTCAGCTTCCTTACTGCCGTTTCTATTTCTAGAGGTTGAGATCTTGCTAATATAGTTCTGTCCAGTTTAAATCTGTTACGTAAAACTAGGCTCAAGCTTCAATTATTTTACAAGTGGTTCAATAGTTCAATAAATTATTCAGGGTTGCAGTTCACATTGCTTTAACCAAATGAACTGATCCGGTTATGTGAGATGATGGTAGTCAGACCACGGGTGGGCACATTACTCTCATTTTGCAGTTATTTCATTAATTTTTTTCTTAAAAAATGCCAACAATTCATACATTAATTATAGCTAGGCAGATGTAAGGACAACTCACCTTTCCGCTGCGACTCATGATAAGTGGCTCTAAAATCCACTAGAGGTAATAACAAGAAAGAGCGTGCTGCAAGGACCTTCAAGTATCAGCGACCTTCGGCCAAGCCAGGAGACAGCACTTCTCTTGGGTCTGAGCTACAAGTCCTCAAAGTCCTCACCTGGATCTTGGTAGATTAAGGCTACTTCCCTGGAGGATGGAGAGCTGGGGCTGGGGGCCCCGCCGCACTGTCTGAGAAGCAAGGCAATGGGAGAGGGAACTGACGGGAGGCCCAAGCACTGGTCGGGGTGTAGTTGCAAGCCTGCCAGCGTCCTGAGCAGACAGTGCTATTTCCAAGGGAAACCACAGGGGCCTTCCCCTCGGCTCTCCTGTCTGACAACCACTTTGTTTCTTTAGCCCCTAGGGATGCTCCAGGAAGGGTCCTGAGGTCATTTCCATCTACTAAAGACCCCCTCTGCTGCCGCCAAAATATGCTCTTGAGGAAGATTCCTCCAAGACCCAGGGCAGGAGCAAATACCCTGTTCTTGGCTGTCCCAGGCTTTGCTCTGTGGGCAGGAGGGGATACCACACATGTGACCTCCAGGGTGGGGCCTCCCCAGCCCTGCCATCTGATGGTTGAGTGCAAACAGGTCACACCTTCTGGAGTACACACTTGGGCTGTGAATCCTGCAGCTGCAGCCCAAGGCCTGGTGACCCCGAGACTCCTGGAAGGATCCGAGTCCCCTTCTCCCACCATGGAGCAGTTTGTGGTATGTGTCCTGATCTTGGGGACTCAAAGCTTTTTGGATGCCTGACTAAACAGGTCCCAAGGCCCAGGCTGCTGAGATCATGCTGACCTTTAAAAAAAAGTAAATCCTGTCCCACTACCCTGGGAACTCAAGAAACAGTCTCCATATCTCTGAGGAGTCCTGTGTGACTTGTGTCTCCTCCCACTTTCTTCTTGCACAGAGTTAATGCCACATCTGGAACCCTGCCTTGTGGGTGCTTCCTTCCCACTGGCCTCATGGAATCAGGCACAGGACGCCACCCCCTTAGCCTTGTCCCAAGCTCTCCTTGTGAATGGCTGGTCACTTTCACTGAAGACTGTGAAGGAGGGAGGAAGGAGCTTTATTTGCAACAGAGTTCAGACCTCTGAAGCCTTCATTCTGTTCCTTTTTCTAAGCAGATAAAATCTACTCTCCTCTTTCAGATCAAGTCAAGGGATTGTGAGAAGAGATGCTCATAGCCCAGGCCTATCACAGTGTGTTTCTTAGAAAATATTCCAAACTAAAGAGAAAGGATGCATCCTACCAGGCAGATATGGCCATGGGCATCTGCGGTTTTAAATAGGAGTTCTTTTTTTTCCTCTCCCCTAAACATAGATAGAAATTGCTATCAGTGGTGACATCTCAGGGCTGTGGCTGCAAACTGGCTGCCTTGAACAGTGTCTGGCCTACAGATGTGATTTGTTTGGCTAGCAATGAATTAAAGAAAAGAAAGGCAACATTTAAATATCAGTGGATTTTATCCAAAATTTATTAGATTTATATTTTCTTTTTAAAAATGAGGTTTTCTGGCAACACTGAGGTCCACGTTCTTGCATGTCAAGGATTGGCCAGTTTTGTTGAGCTGCCTACTCTAAACAGACCAAGAGCTCTCTGGCTTGCCATGGCCCCCACCAGGCACAGGGCACCACTTCGCTGCTTTTGTGTTGGCCTCTCCAGTCCTGGAAGATCCAGCTCAGTCTGGGAATCTATAGGCACTGCTTTAAAAACGTGGCCCTGACCATTGGATTTGGGGAATGACCGGCAGTAGAAGGAGGCTGAGTCAGCAGACTGCTGGCAGTTCATTCATCTCTTTCTATAAAAAGAGTATGTCTCCCCAGTCTGCTGCTGCGAAATTTTGCACTAAGATGCTCACAAAAAATGCTTTGAACTCTTCAGAGGTGGCTAATAAAATAAAAGTGATAGTTTTAGATTCTTAGCACTTCAAACCTCAAGAAACATCTGTATTATGCATCCTCTTCCTTTATACTTGAAATTGGACACTGTTTTAAGAAAGAAATTTCAGTACCACAGAACTGACAAGTTGAAAGAGTTGACAGTTTTCTCTGATTCGATGCCCAGACACATGTTGACTTTAATTGTTTAGGAGTCAAAGCCAAGCCTTGGGTGCAAGTTTGGCAGTGTAGGGGGTGTCACCATTTCTTTCAGGCCACTCAGGCCATGTCTTGCTAAGCGTCACATTGGTGCATGGAGTTCTTGATATTCAGGGGCTCTGAGTTCTACATGACACAAAGAAACTGTGAGAGAGTGGCCGGGATGGGAAGGTTATAGGGTAAGGGGCCACATCCCAGAGGGATTACTTTATATGCTCAGGAATGCCACAAAGCCGACTGGGTCCTCAGCTGCAGGTACTTGTTTCAAATGCACATTAGAGCAAATTTGCAAGACTGAAATTTCATTCATTCATCTGTGGAACATGGTGCCCAGCTGTTTGGTTCTTTTCATTATGAAGCTGGTAGTTGCCCACGGACATTTCGGAGACCACCAAAGAGAAGTCCCTGCAGAGAACTGTGGGCACTGGAGGCGCTGGTAGACCAGCTCTCCCCATGCTGGAGTCCAGGAAAACCACTCTTATGCTCTTTGAATGCTTGGTAGCTGTTACTGACGGGTGATGACTGTGGGCCCATGACATCTAAAATAGATCTTCCTTCCACTCAGTGCTTGTGAGTGGGTTTGGATTTGGGTTACTTTCCAAGCTTTTGCATGAATCTCCTTCTAAATTCTTATGAAGGTGTATATTTGAAAGAGCCAATGATTTCAGCCCTATCCAAACTGGTGATTTGTTCCTAAAATTGTTTCCTGGCACGTATAGTTCTGGTGTCAGAGCACCCACGCTACCAGAGAGTGTGTGGGCTTCTGCTTTACAAAAGCCTCCACTCCTGACTCCTGCACCCTGCTTCCTTCCAGACACATATGTGGGGAGCCAGTGCCACCCTTCAGGACTCCAGTTATTGCCTTGGGATAACATCACTTAGTTTTGGGCACCAAACCTGTTCATCTCAGACTCATTGTTAGCCCCCTGGGACTTGCCTGCGAATCACTGAGCAAAAGGGCGACCATAAATCAGGACTTGGATGGCCCCGTGCTTTCCCTTGTGTTTAGGAAGTCCTTGCTCTGAATTCACGACCAGTCCCTGATCTAACCCCACTCCCTGTGGTCGCTGCATTTTTACCATATGTTTTTTTCTTTCCAGCTGCTGCTCTCCAAATTTCCCAGAAACAGGAGTCACTTCCCTGCCCCCAACCCTAAGACTATTCTGAAAGCAGCAAGCTGGCTAACTTTCCAGTGAACTTAAACATAACAATCCATACTCAGACAAGAATAAATTCAGGAAGCCAGGTCAATACATAATCCCTAACATTCAGCTTGTTACACCACCAGTTTTCCTGACAGACATGAATAAAAATGCCATTTCCATCATGCCCCCGTTCCTCCTGCCCCAGCTTTCTGGAGCGCCTCAGTTGACACAATGGTAAAGCCACAAACTGCTGTGGTGCCAAATGATGTATCCAAGAAAAGCGACAGAGGAAGACTGGCTGTGTTTGTTGCCTGACTAATGGATTTCTGAGGCAGGTGATTTATTTTCTATGAATCAGATCTTTGAGAACCAGGTACTCCTCCCCATGTAATGAATACAGGGTTGGGCACTGTGCCCCCCAGGCCTGCTCCTCCTGTACCTAACATTCCTCGTGAGGTCTTGGAACCTGTCTGAATCAGTCGCCAAGGCCACCTTTCTCTGAGTCCGTTTTCTTTTCTTTTTTTTTTGAGAGGGCATCTCTCATATTTATTGATCATATGGTTGTTAACAACAATAAAATTCTGTATAGGGGACTCAATGCACAATCATTAATCAACCCCAAGCCTAATTCTCATCAGTCTCCAATCTTCTGAAGCATAACGAACAAGTTTTTACATGGTGAACAAATTCTTACATAGTGAACAAGTTCTCACATGGTGAACAGTGCAAGGGCATTCATCACAGAAACTTTCAGTTTTGATCATGCATCATGAACTATAAACAATCAGATCAATTATGATTATTCATTTGATTTTTATACTTGATTTACATGTGAATCTCACATTTCTCCCTTATTATTATTATTATTATTATTATTATTATTTTTTAATAAAATGCTGAAGTGGTAGGTAGATGCAAGATAAAGGTAGAAAACATAGTTTAGTGCTGTAAGAGGGCAAATGTAGATGATCAGGTGTGTGCCTATAGACTAAGTGTTAATCCAAGCTAGACAAGGGCAACAAAACATCCACGGATACAGAAGATTTCTCTCAAAACAGGGGGGGTGAGGTTCTGAGCCTCACCTCTGTTGATCCCCAATTTCTCACCTGATGGCCCCCCTGCGACTGTGCCTGTCTTAGGTTGTTCCTCCCTTGAGGAGTCTTACCCGTCTCTGGCTAACCAGTCATCTTCCATGAGTCCCGTATTCTTAGGGCAGAAGATGACCTGGTGGGTGGTGAGAGGGACGAGATGGTCCCCACCCTCCTCCCTTCCTGCTTGGTTGCCATCCCCTCGCTTTCTGTCCTATGTGAGAAGTAGGCAAACACTCTTCTTTCTTCCTTATCTTGCTTTTTCTCAGAGTTCACTGTTATCCCATAATGGGAAGTGTGGCTGGTTCCACGTCCAGTGGGCATCTTTGAGATGATGCTTTGGCCGAGCCAGAAGCCCCACGAGACCCCTCTGAGACGCCAGCTTGGTTCCTGTCATCTCTCTCTGGAGCTCTTTGGTCTCTCAGCATTGCTTTTATTTATTTTTCTTTAAAAAAATTTATTTCACTCTTTCATCATGGAGCTTTACTACTATTGCTCTATGCAAGGGTCTCCTCTTATTTTATCTATTCATTCACTTTCTCTGCATTTCCTTTCCCCATAGGCAACTATTTCGATTTACTTGCTTTTTTCATTCATATGTGTTCTTGCAAAATATGTACTTTCGATTTGTGTGCATGCAAGTTAATTTTATGTAAATGATATTGATGGAGACATCAGTCTTTTCTGAATTTCTTTCAATCAGTACTATCTTTTTAAGACCCGTCCGTGTTGATACGTGCACATTTAGACCACTTCCTCCAAGTGCTGCACGGGACTCCGTGGTTTGCCTCTGCCATACTTTATTTACTTTCTCACCTGAAGATGGACGACCCAATAGTCCCCAACTCCTCAGCATGTCAAACAATGCTGCCATGAATATTAGGGGGTGCACTGAGGAACATGTGTAGTAACGGGGGATACATGTCCTATAGCAGATGCATGTATTAAATTCAACCAAATCTGCCCGATTGTGCTGCACCATCACATTACCTCAAACAGTGGATTATATTCTTATATCCCCACATTCCCTTCAACATTTGACATTATTCAGCTTTCTAACTCAGCCACTCGAACATGTACAAAGTGGTATCTCATTATTGTTTTAATTTGCATTTCTCTGATTATTAATGATTTTAAGCATCTCTTCAACGTGCTTGCTAGTTTTAGAGTTTCCTCATCTAGAAATTACTATTCACATCCTTTGACCATTTTTCCATTGGGCTGACATTTTCTCCTTGTTGATAAGCAGAAATTCCTTACATATTTGAGAAGCAGTAACCCTTTGTTGTCTTAGGTATTGCAAATATCTTCTGTTCTATCATTTAGTGACTTTGTTTATAGTTTCTTTGAGCAAAAATCTTTTATTTCAATGTAATGACATTCATTCTCTTTTTGGCTGCCTTGTGGTGTTTGTTTTTGAAATTTTATTTAAAAGGTCATGGCCAATGTTATGAAGGAATAAAAAGAAATCAGAGTTGTAAGGACTGGGAAGGAAGAGATAAAACAGACATTATCTGCAAATGATATGATCATCTACCCAGAATAACCAAGGAATCAACACACACACTATTAGAACTAATAATAGAGTTCAGCAAGATTGCTAGGCTCAAGATCAACATAAAAAAATTAATAGCACTTCTCTACCCCAGCAATAACCAACTTGAAAATAAAACATAAAAATGAGTGGTGCTTTTCTACCCAGATAAGGTGTTTCATAAACTTTTTGTGCTTTGTTTACTCAAGGGAATTTGTTTTCTACTGGAGCATTAACAGACACCCAGTTACCTAGGCGAGAACTACAGAGAGTAGAGAGGAACAAGGGGTCAGCAGCCCCTCCACCGTGAGGACCTGGAGGTGAAGGGTCTTCAGTGTGGTTCAGTGCTTCAGTGCTGTATGGTAAGCTCCTTGAGGTGAGGAAAGATGTCTGGTTTTCTCATCTCTGTACCCACAGTACCTGGTGTCTGCCACTTTGTGGGTCACCAATATTTATTGACAAACGAATAGTGTAGCCTATTTACCAAGGTCTTAGTGACCATTCATTTGCAATTTTGGTTAATTTCTAGGGAGAGAATTGATTTTGACAGATGATCAGAGACACAATGTACAATATTTACTATCTTCGGGAATAGGATATAAAAATGCACCTAAGGATACAGACTTTATTTTAAAGACTTCTTGGATCCCCCATTCAAGGCCTACTTTTTTATTGTGGTAAAATACACATAACATAAATTTAACATCTTAGTCTATTTTAGGTGCACAGTTCAGTGGCACTAAGTATATTCACACTGTTGTGCAACCATTACATCTATCTTCAAAAACTTCTTATCTTTCCAAACTGAAATTCTGTACCCATTAAGCCGTAACTCCCACCCCTGCTCCCTGCTGCACCTGGCAACCGCCGCTCTATCTTCTGTCTTTACAGATTTGACTACTCTGGAAAGCTCATGTAAGTTTCCAGTATTTGGTTCCAATATTTTTCCTTCTGAGTCTGGCTGTTTCAGTTAACTTAATGTCCTCAAGGTTGTACCATGAGTCAGAATTGCTTACATTTTTAAGGCTGAATAATATTCCACTGCATGTATACCACTTTTGTTAACCTATTCATCCAGAGGTGGTCATATGGGTTGTTTATGCCCTCATTCTAAGACATACTTTTTGTGCATAATCTGGGCCACATATGTCAATGAGGATGCAAAAGTAAATACGATATGACTGCTGCCCCTGAATTTTCCATGGTCTTCTTGGATATCTGAACAAAGAATTTCGGTACAACTGACAAAGAAGGGTATGCACAGGACCCCATGAAGGGAGCCACTTTCTCTCCCTAGTGCAGGGGCATTATTGGAACTCAGTCTTCATGAAGGATGAGTAGCTCATCTGGCAGAGAGGGGGTATCCTGGTGCTTTAAACAGAAGGAACAGTATATGCACAGAGGTGACCAGAGACTGTTAAGCGGCTCAGTGTAACTAAAGCATAGGTTACGTGGTCAGAGTGGACTATGTGTTGCAGGGAATAAGAGTGGTTGATCAATCTGGGAAAATAGATTAGGGCCAACATTGAAAGATCTATTTTCTAAGATTAAAGAGGATTATTTATGACCTAACACAAATATATTTTTTCTTTTTTTTTACACAAAAGGCAGCTTAATATACATACTCTTTGACATTTTTTTAACTTAATGATATATATTGGCAATTTTTCTATATTCATATATGAAATGTGTCACTATGTTTTTATAGTTTCATGGTATTATATTGTATGGATATACCATAATTTATTTAACCAGTTCCCTATAGATAGACATGCAGGTTGTTTGCCATGTGTGCTCTTACAAGCAATGCTAATGAATAACCTTGCACAGACATCATTTCACAAGTGTGCAAGTGTAACTGGAGGATAAATTCCCTAATGTGTAATCGATGGGTCAAAGGGTATATACATATGTAATTTTGATAGATGGTGCCGGTTTGTCCTCCTCAGGGGTTATATCAATTCATATTCCCACCAGCAATATATGATGCCTGTTTCTTCACAGTGTCATGAGCAGAGCGTTACCAAACTTTTGGATTTTTGCCAATCCTCGATAAGGGAAAACAGCATCTCAAGATAGCTTTAACTTGGGGATCTCTCATTAACATGAAGTTGAATTTCTTTTCTTAGGTTTACCTATTTGCATTTCCTTTTCTGTGAAAGTGAAACTTTCACTCTTAACTTGGTCATTGTTTTTTTTCCTTACAAATTTCTAGAAAACCTTTATATGTTTGTCACATTATATTGAGCTTTTACTTTTTTAATAAAAAATTGTTGAACTTAACATGCACATTTTTCTTAGTGTCAGGGATGATTATATAGTTTTTCTTCTAATGTCTAGTAATAGGATGCTTATTTAGTGGGTTTCCTATTGTTTTATCATTTTTGATTCCCTGAAATAAAACCCACTTTTTATAATGTATTATTTTTAATGGTCTGATGTATGCTATTTGCTAATATTTCATATCTGATTTTTGTACCAATATACACAATAAGGTTTGACTGGAATTTTTGTTTTTGTTTTTACCCCATCTCTACCAGGTTTAGCATTATGTTTGTTTCAATAAACTATTTTGGGAATTTTCCTTCCTTTTACATGCTCTAGAATAGTTTAAGCAATATCAGATCATCTGACTTTTTAAAAGAACCAGTAAAATTCCCACAGGCCTGGCCTGGACCTGTTTTGGGTTCTTTTTTATCAAAAGCTTTTAGACAGCTTTTTATATTTTTTTCATGGAAATTGTTTTTTTGCACGTTCCATCTTTTCTTTCTATTTTCTTGCATTTTCTTCTCTCTTCCTTGTGATTAGGTTCATCAGTGTACTAACTTACTGTTCTTCTTCTAAAAATTCAGCTTGTGGGTTTATGCTTTAGTTTTGACTATTATAGTGTTCTAACTTATTAATTTTCACTTTTTCTTTATTAGCTTTTTGCTTCTCACCTTTGTTTTATTCTTAGCTTTTTTGTTTAGATACCTAATTCATTTTTCTATTCTTTATTTTTTATTGACCTAAATTTTGAGTTTATAACTTCTTCTCTGAATGTTTTTTAGCTGTGTTCTTGGGTTCTGATATATAGTATTTTCATTATTGCTTTTTAGAAGTTCTTAATTTGTGGGCTGTGTTTCCTCTTTAACTGAAGAGTGTATCTGAGTTTGTTTCTGTATTTTTAATTTTCAGGCGGAAAGGACTTTTTTATTTTCTGATTTTGTTATTTACCTCTATCTTTATTACATTGTGATAAAAAAATATTGTATATACTGTTTCTGGTTTGGGAGAATTTATTTGGGTTCCTTTGGGATTCAGATATAAAAAGCTGTCTAAAGAATGTGATCAATTATATTATTAATATTTTACTGACATTTGAAAAGAAAATAAATGATCTATTGTCCAAGTATGTACTCTTTATGACTCAAGTGCAGTCTGTCTTATTAATGATGTTATCTAGGACTGCTAGATTCTAAGTCCTTGCCCACTTGGTCGGTCATGGACTGAGAGGGCTGTCTTGCTTCCTGCTGCAGAGTCACTGCCTATTTCTCCTTGTTTTCTTGTAATTTTTGCATCGTTATTGTTGCTGCTATGTCACCTAACACACAGGCATTCAGAACTGTGATGTCGTCACTGTGAATTTCTTCCTTAAGCATTATAAATAACCTTCCATGTCTTATTTTATTCTGAATTCTACCTTCTCACATATTAAGAGTATGGCCTCTGCTCCCTTTTGCTTGTATCTGTCTGGTGTGCCTCTGAATATCCTTTTGTTTTCACTTTGCTGAGCAACTTGGTCTTATGTGTCTTTTGGATACATCTTGGGGTTGGCTTTGCATACCAACCTCAAAAAAATTTTAATGGATCAAGTGAGCCCATTTATATCTCACATGACATGTATTTGGTCTTAGTTCTGAACTATCATTGTATGTTAGATTTTTGTTTGTTTCTTAAAGTTCTCTATTCTGTAATCTATTTTGTGTGATTTGGTTTTCCTGAAATTTAAGAGGGTTTATATTTTGTTACAGTCATAACTCCTACAGTTTTAACTTTATGTGACATCTTTAGTTCTTATTTCTTTAGAAAGAAATGTTTTTATCATTCTCTACCATGATTAATGGTACAATTAGCATACTTCTTTTCCTTCCCTTCTCTTCCTTTCTTTTCCACCACCAAATTTTAGTATATAATATAATGTTAGTATAAACCTCAGCACTTATACATATGCATATGATTTTATCACCAGGTTTATCATCTTTGACTGATATCCTTTAACACCAAGCTCGCATGTTTGAGAGAATTGTTTCTTCTTATGGTCTTCTCCAGAGATGTAACTGCTTTCCATTTTTTTCAAAGTTATGACAAAATGTGTGGTCATAGTTCTTACCTGCTCTTTGAAAATAATACTACTATTGAAGGTTTTCCATTTTGTTAAGTTTTACTATATTTTTCCAATTTTTATTTCCAGTAATTTTGTGTAGAAGCCCTGGCTGCTGCTTATTGTTACTCCTAATTAGGTGCACTTGGTTTTCCTCTATCAGGTATTAGCATAAGTTCCAGGGTAGGAGTGACAGGTGACAATGCATAGGAGCACAGAGAAGCAGGACAAACTAAAGCTTCACAAGCTAAAGATTTTAGCTTCTCTGTTGTTTCAGAGACAGACTGCTTCCTGCAACTATGGCTCACTCTGTCCCAACCATGCTAAGTGGGTCCCTAGCACAAGCCCTGCTTGCTCTATTTTCTGTACCCAGTGTTGAAAACAGGGATGGTTTTGCACTTCAGGTTGAATCTTTCTCCTGTGATGGATGTCTTTCTGTTGGCCTTTTGTGGAATCTTCCAGTCACTCATTGAGTTTCTTTTCATTTCCTCTTATGTGGCTTCTAACCAATTGCAGCTGCTTTTGACAGCCTTGCACATATTTTGGAGTCTCACAATACATTTGTTATTGATTTTCCCTGAAAATTTATGAGCATCTTTTTTGTTCTCTATCTTGCTTTTGTATATTTTTCAGGAGAAAGAAGAGAAGGAGGAGGAGGGAAATTCTGACTTCTGAAGCTTGGTCAAAGCTTAATTCCAGTGAATGACTTGACTGAGTTATTGAAGTGATATGAATAGAGAGTGCGGGGAAGATATGATGACCTGGGTTTCTGGTCTGTGCAAGTTTAAGGGATGGGGGTAAGCTGGAGTTATCATGTTGAGTTCTGTGGGCCTGTGGGACACTCAGATGGAGACGTTGAATAGTTAGTCTTCTGTACAAATTTGGAGCTCAGGGAAAGAGGTAAAGAAAGAGGCAAAGATCATTATTATTTTATTGCTTTTTCTGCCATTTATTGAGTGCTTGCTATATTTCAGGGAGTATTAAATATTATCTCATGTAGTCTTAACAATAAAACAGGTTTACAGAAATGAAGTCATACTGCCAGCATTTGGCAGAATTGATATTTGAACCCAAGTTTCTCTGATGCCAAAGCCTACAAATATGCTTCCTCTTGAGTCATGGCACCTCTACACTGCTTTAGTGCCTGGTCTTATTTTGAAGATAAGTCAATATGTTCCATTTCATTTTTTCAGTGTCTTTGTATGAACTGAGCAGAAACAAGACCTCTCTCGGTGTCTCCATCGTGCATGTGAACACTATGGGCAGAACTTGGGTCACCCACACCTGTTTGGGGCCTACCACTGTGGGCAATGACATGAGCTTGTGGTTGAATAGCCCTGTCCTGGGTTGTCATGCATGCTTATTCAGGCGGCATAATGTGGACACAGCTGTCAGCCCTGTGCCTCAAATGGTTACTACTCTTGTACAGCATTATACATATATGGGTACTAAAATCAACACAGTTGTACCAAACACACACTAATAAATCAGAGATGTGAGTTTTGGGGAGCATTTTTTAAATTTTGATATTGTTAATGTACAATTACTTGAACAACATTATGGTTACTAGGAATCCCCCTATTATCAAGTCCCCCCCACATATCCCATTACAGTCACTGTCCATCAGCGTAGTAAGATTCTATAGAATCATTACTTGTCTTCTCTGTATATACTGCCTTCTCCATGTCCCCAACCCCTTACATTATGTGTGCTAATCGTAATGCCCAGTTTTCCCCCTTATCCCTCCCTCCCCACCCTTCCTCCACAGTCCCTTTCCCTTTGGTAACTGTTAGTCCATTCTTGGGTTCTGTGAATCTGCTGCTGTTTTGTTCCTTCAGTTTTTTATTTGTTGTTATACTCCACAGATGATTCAAATCATTTCATACTTGTTTTTCTCCACCTGGCTTATTTCACTGAGCATAATACCCTCTAGCTCCATCCATGTTGTTGCAGATGGTAAGATTTGTTTTCTTCTTATGGCTGAGTAATATTCCATTGTGTATAAGTGCCACATCTTCTTTATCCATTCATCTACTGATGGACACTTAGGTTGCTTCCATTTATTGGCTATTGGAAATAGTGCTGTGATAAACATAGGGGTGCATCTGTCTTTTTCAAACTGGGCTGCTGAATTCTTAGGGTAAATTCCTATGAGTAGAATTCTTGGGTCAAATGGTATTTCTATTTTGAGTTTTTTGAGGAGCCTCCATACTGCTTTCCACAATGGTTGAACTAGTTTACATTCCCACCAGCAGTGTAGGAGGGTTCCCCTTTCTCCACAACCTTGCTAACATTTGTTATTTTGGTTTGTCTTTTGGATGTTGGCCATCCTAACGGGTGTGAGGTGATATCTCACTGTGGTTTGAATTTGCATTTTCCTGATGATTAGTGATGAGGAGCGTCTTTTCATGTGTCTGTTGGCCATCTGAATTTCTTCTTTGGAGAAGTGTCTGTTCAGGTCCTGTGCCCATTTTTTAATTGGATTATTTGCTTTTTGTTTGTTGAGGTGCACGAGCTCTTTATATATTTTGGATGTCAACCCTTTATTGGATCTGTCATTTATGAATATATTCTCACATACTGTAGGACGTCTTTTTGTTCTACTGATGGTGTCCTTTGCTGTACAGAAACTTTTTAGTTTGAGATAGTCCCACGTGTTCATTTTTGCTTTTGTTTCCATTGCCCAGGGAGATATATTCATGAAGAAGTTGCTTATGTTTATGTCCAAGAGATTTTGCCTATATTTTTTTCTAAGAGTTTTATGGTTTCATGCCTTACATTCAGGTCTTTGATCCATTTTGAGTTTACTTTTTTGTACAGGGTTAGACAATAATCCAGTTTCATTCTCTTACATGTAGCTGTCCAATTTTGCCAACACCAGCTGTTGAAGAGGCTGTCATTTTCCCATTGTATATCCATGGCTTCTTTATAATATATATATTGACCATATATGCTTAGGTTTATATCTGGACTCTCTAGTCTATTCCACTAGTCTATGGGCCTGTTCTTGTGCCAATACCAAATTGTCTTGATTACTGTGGCTTTGTAGTGGAGCTTGAAGTCAGGGAGGGTAATTCCCTGTGGTTTATTCTTCCTTCTCAGGATTGCTTTGGCTATTAAGGGTCTTCTGTGGTTCCATATGAATTTTAGAACTATTTGCTCTAGTTCATTGAAGAATGCTGTTGGTATATTGATAGGGATTGCATTGAATCTGTAGATTGCTTTAGGCAGGATGGCCATTTTGACAATATTAATTCTTCCTAGCCAAGAGTATGGGATGAATTTCCATTTATTAGTGTCCTCTTTAATTTCTTTTAAGAGTGTCCCATAGTTTTCAGGGTATAGGTCTTTCACTTCCTTGGTTAGGTTTATTCCTAGGTATTTTATTCTTTTTGATGCAAGTGTGACTGGAATTGTTTTCCTGATTTCTCTTTCTGTTAGTTCATCATTAGTGTATAGGAATCCAACAGATTTCTGTGTATTAATTTTGTATCCTGAAATTTTGCTGAATTCAGATATTAGATCTAGTAGTTTTGGAGTAGATTCTTTAGGGTTTTTCATGTACAACATCATGTCATCTGCAAACAGGGACAGTTTGACTTCTTCCTTGCCAATATGGGTGCCTTTTATTTCTTTGTGTTTTCTGATTGCCATGTCTAGGACCTCCAGAACTATGTTGAATAAAAGTGGGGAGAGTGTGCATCCTTGTCTTGTTCTCGATCTTAAAGGAAAAGCTTTCAGCTTCTCACTGTTAAGTATAATGTTGGCTGTGGGTTTGTCATATATAGCCTTTATTATGTTGAGGTACTTGCCCTCTATACCCATTTTGTTGAGAGTTTTTATCATGAATGGATGCTGAATTTTGTCAAATGCTTTTTCAGCATCTATGGAGATGATCATGTGGTTTTTGTCCTTCTTTTTGTTGATATAGTGGATGATGTTGATGGGTTTTGGGGGTGGCATTTTTTCTTTCCCCATTTAAAAAAAAAATATTGACTGCTTTGAGCTAGACCCAACAGGCAATGGTAAATGTTAAAAAGAGACCTGTCCAATTAAGATGGCATTTGTCTTTGAAGTAAAGTCTCCCTCTCATGTCCCCAGTGATACCAAGTGGCTGGATAGAAATGGATGTTATAGAAAAGGCAATGATACATTGATTTTTAGAAATCATGCTCTTTCACCATGCATGTGTGTATGTACTTTAAAGAAACTGGTCATGGAATAAAGATGTGAAATTATTTTTTAGATTCATGTCACCTAGATGTGTGAGAAATGTTACAATAGATCATTTTATAATCTATTAATTATGCGTTTTCATATTTCATTTCCAAATGAAAAAGGGCATTGCCATTGCACCTAATTTGCACCAAGCTTTGGATAAGAAAATTACATTAGGTGATATGATTAAGTGATTTAAGAAACAGAAAATACTGAGAACAGGGACCTCAGTATTAAGTTCTATAAGAGCTATTTTTATTATTATAAAAAAATAATATTACAGATGAAAAGGCTTATGTTTAGAAAGACTCAGTAACTTGCTCAGGGTTACACAGGCGGTTGGAGGAAAGTGAGATCCATATGGAGTTCTTATGACTCCAAAGGCCAAATATTAACTCTGACTCTTCAAAAAAAGTGACTGTGAAACATGTAATGGGGCTTAATATGATGAATTTCTGTGATGAAATTCATGCAAGTGAATTTAAGGTTTTTCAGAAGAAAGAGCCAATAATCCAGACAGTCTCATTAAAAAAAAATCAGGAAGTGAGCATAAGAGCACTAATAAAGATATAATTTACTGATAATTTTAGCAGGTATCTGTAGAGCATAGATCTATAGATTTCACATGGATATGCCTATGCAGCTAATCAATATCCATAGTTGATACATGATGTGCAATAATTGTTCCTGGACAATCTTAATCTTAATTTTGTTCAGAAAGGGAGAATGCCAAGGGCTCTTGGAGATATATATCATCCAATACCTCCTTTTAACTGATTTTTTGCCTTTCAAACCCCATAGTCCAGTCTACTTTATTCCTCCCAGATCATTCTGAGTATTGTCAACCAGAAAGTCATGTTTTATTGTTGTGATCTTTCCATTTCTTTACGCACACACACACACACATACACACAAGCCAGTTTGTTTTTCACTCATCTCTTTAAAATAAAGACCTTCTCTTTTTCTTTTCTTTGTGAAATACAAGAGACAACTTCCAAAAGAAACTGATAGTTCACACGTGTTTTCAGCCACCAAAGTACTGTACCACTACATAGTTCTCTCATTTCTCATTTTGGTTTGAAGACTGCTAGGAGGTCCACTGTCAAGTAAGAATTAACAGCTCCCATCTTTCCTCCTCTCTGGCTGCTTTGGACAGGCAAATAATAACAGATATCTACAGTGATATTACATTTAAGGGTTATTACCTATAGACTCTGTATGTATTCAGGTGTAAACTATCTTCCCATCTGCATTTATTTCATCCTTAAGTGAAAGAATGAATTCTCTGCATGGAGATCGCTGCAGCATCTGCTTCCATTAATGTTAATGCCACAGTTATAAGCAGGAGTGGCTGGAGTGAAGATTCTTGAGCTGAAGTTAGATAGGGTCAGTTAATCCATATTTTTAGTTCCTTTCAGAAGTCCGAGACCAGAGGAAAGGATTAGAAATATATCTTCCAATATGGTTCTGAAGGAAAATAATAGAAAATCTAACTCAAACTGGCTTAAACAATAAAGAGATTCTATAGACTTACTTCATGGAAAAGTCTAGAAGTACTTAGCTTCAGGTAAGGGTTGATCCAGCAACTGAATAATTTCATTCTGATATGGACTCTGACTCTTGTATTAGCTATTTATCATTATGTAGCAAATTGCCTAAAAACTAGTGGTTTACAACAAAAATCTACTTGTTATTTCATAGTTATTGAGTTATTGTGGCTTGGGAGTTCAGAAGTAGTTTGGTTGGCAGTTTCGGCTCACAGTCCCTCATGGAGTTGCACTGAAGAAGTTAACTGGTTCTACAGTCATCTGAAAGCTTGACTGGGCTAGGAGTCAAGTTTCTATGCTTGACTTCTAGATGACTTCTAGCTATGCTTCTCGGTGACTCATTCACATCGTGGCAGATTTGTGTTGATTGTTGGTAGGAGCGAAGACTCACCTTTCTACCACATAGACCTCCTCACACCATGGTGGCTAGCATCCCCTAAAGCACCCAAGAATGGGGGATTCAGGTGGGAGCTATCTGTTTTATGATGAATTATGGGAGGCTAGAGTGCATGACTTCCACCACATTCTGTCCATTAGGTGAAGGTCTAAGTCTCCACTAAGGCTCCACCCTTTAAAAGGAAGCATGTCAAAATATGAGCAGACTTATAAAAGTCCCCCTATCTATGGTTTTACACTTCAAGTCAACCACAATACAGAAGTAGATGATCCTGCTCCTGTATAGTCAGAAGGTCAATAGTAGCCTAATGCTACATCACAGTGCCTACGTCATTCACCGCTTCATCTCATTATGTAAGTTTTTATCATCTCACATATTGTAAGAAGGTTGAGCACAGTATGGTAAGATATTTTCAAAGAGAGAGTCCACATTCACATAACTTGTATTTGAGTATATTGTTCTAATTGTTCTAATTTAGTATTAGTTATTATTGTTAATCTCTTACTGTACCTAATTTATAAATTAATATGTATGGGATTTGGTACTATCCATGGTTTCAGGCATCCACTGGGGTCTTGGAAGAGATCCCTCATGGATAAGGAGGGATACTGTGCTTGTGAACCAGCAGCTGCTCACTCTCATTGCCTCTTGTGGTTCTAATGACTGCTGGCAACTCTCAGGCCTCTGCTTCCTCATTCATGACCAGCAGAAGAGAAGAGCATGTCTCAGAGCTTCCAACCCACTGGACAGCAGAGGTCATTTGCTCCCCTGTAAACAGCAGCCCTTAGGCCATGTGGGCGAACTTAATTATTCTGATTAGCTTAAGTTCAAGTTAATTTAGGCCCGATGAGCCCCAAGATCAGAGCTGGGAAATGTCAGTTTCCCTTGAGGCACATGGGCTACCTGGGCCTGGGGAGGAGCCACAAATACAGCCTTGGCTCTATTAGCAAGAAGAAGGGGAGCAGATCCTGGGTGACCAACCTGTGTGTGTTCATGCTCATGCCTGTCTGCAGTGGGGATGGCCAGGTGGATGGGCAAGCAGAGGTACTTAAAAGTAGGTTTTTTGGGCACTCTGACACTCTGACATGAGTTCATTTTACTCATTTTCAAACTAGCTAATTAAAGAAGTATGAAGGAAGAATCCAGAAAACTAGTTTATAAGGATGGAGTTCAGATGAGCAGTCCTCTAATGTCACATTATTTGCATATTGACCTCATTTATTTTAGGAAATGGCTTCAGATGCCTATTGTAATTGGGATGCTTAGCTGCTGAAGCTTACCGTGTGGTCTTAACAGGCTGGTATCAAGCACACACAAAATTCCTGTGGAAAGCAGGTGGTCCAAGGAATGAAATTTTGAGGGACCCACTCACTCTCCACCTGCACCCACTTACCTCTTTCACAGCCTGTCTTCTTCCCTCGGAATATATGAGCCCTAAGGGAAGAGGTTTGTGTCCACTCTTTTGAATTTTGACTGCCTAAAACAGTGCTTGAGACAATTTGTTCAACATTTGTTGACTTAATAAGTGACTGAGTTTGCTGTGTTTCCATAGTGTGGTTCAGTCCTCAGGTATGCCTGTTGTACCCACTGGGTGTGAAGACTGAGCAAGGTGGTGGGAGGTGGGAGGCAGTGTGACATGTAATTTCTGGCATGGGTGAGAGGCGTGGATGACAGCAGCTCTGAAATGCAAGAAAATTAACTTGAACTTCTTTTCCTATCATTCAACTAAATTTTTAAATGCAAACCCTCATTTTGTCAGATCAATGAGAACATTTTTAGCCATGCTGGAGCCTTCCAGGTTTCCTTAGAGTCCTATATAGTGACAAGGTGTCCTAGGGGTGGAGGTGGCTGTGGCCCCCCTGTGCTCGTCTCCCTGTGTAGGGCAGGACCAGGCCGGATGATGGCTCATACTGTCCAGGGTGCCTATGGATGCTCTTATCACCTTGCCGGGGCTCAACCCCGGGATGTCAAGGACCAGCCCCTTCTGGGGTACCTATTAGCACCTAAGTATTTGCTCTCCTTTCCCTTATATATCTCCAGGGCAGGGAGCCGCATGCCGATTCATGGCATATTCCTCCTCATCTGTTGCTCATGCCTTGGGGCCATTCACGTTCTCTTGTCCTCCAGGCTTAGATTTTCAAGACTTGAAAGTCATAAGAGAATTATTTCCCTCTTTTTTTCCTGTTAGCCACCTCTTCCCTGATGCAATGAGCCTCTGGTGGCTTGAATGGGAGGGAGGTTCAGGGGTAACAGAAAATACAGGAGGGTAAAAACATTGGTTACAACATCAAAAATAGTTTTGATTGGGTTGCCAGGAGCTGAGGGGAGGGAGGGATGGGAAGCTGTTGTTTAATGGGTATAGAGGTTCAGTTTCGTAATTTGAAAAGTGTTCTGAAGATCGGTTGAACTCTGCACTTTAAAATGGTTAAGATGGTAATTATGTTATGTGTGTTTTACCACAGTTAAAAACAAAATAATAAAGCAAAAATAAAATAGTTTACCTGTAGGATTATGTATTGTTCTAGTGCATCTTAAAATTATTTGGTGAAAAAATCCCCAGGCAATAAATACTTTCCTATTGAACAAACAAACAAATAAATAAATAAAAACAAAAAACAGTCATGGTTAGGAAATAAAACTGCCTTTGTACCAATTGGGCTAATAAGCTGGGCAGTGCGGAACGTGGACAAAGAGGGTGACTAGGGCTGGGGCAGCTTGGGAAGGTTCTCGGGGAGGGAGCAGGGTGGCTGCTGGAAGGTGGGGCTGGGAGAGGGGGGAGAGCGAGGTGTGCACGGCGGGTGGTGGGATGGGGTTGTGATTAGGATTCCAAGTACAGAAGCAGCATGGAGATCACACTGAAATGGTGTCTCTTTGTCTGCTTTCAAGAAAACGGCTGGTGAAGAAACAGCTTTCTGTCAGGTGCGGTCTGCAATTCAGACAGCATGACGAGGAGCAGAAACTGGGCCATTACCCAGTTTGCTAAATAAAAGCCGGCACCAGTCAGGGCGGGCTGTCAGCCCCTCACAGCCGCTGCCTGCTCTGTGCAGAGGAGGGCCAGCAGCAGCCTTTCTTGAAGGCCTACTGTGTGCACTCTGACAACCCAACCTGTGGTATCAGCCTATTCCGGCTCCACACTGATACACACACACACACAGAGGTGGTTTCAGAACATGTTACATGTTTTCAGACTGATGAATGCTCTGTAATGCTCTCATTTTTCCATTGTGTGTCCAGTGGGGTCAATAGTCCTATTTGCTAAAATGTCAGCGCTATGATAAAGGCTTCTAGAATACGAAGTTTCGTGTTGCCCCTGCGCTGGTACCCAAACCCAAAAGAACCACATAACATCAGTATACTTATTTTTTCCCACAGGATCTCTGTAAGGCTTGTCTGTTTATTGTTCTCAGTAGAGGGAAACACAGGTGATGTATTCCTTTGTGTTAAAGGAATGATTATCGATGATAGGCTTACAAAGCCAGTGGAAGTCAAAGGAGCCCGGTCATTGAACCAGGTAGGACAGTTTGGGGCTTTTGGGGGAAGGGGTGATTCCTAGAGCCCTGTGCTATCAGAGGCACTGAGACCAGAGCGCCGCTCCTCCAAGGGGACTGCCCAAAACCAGCTGAGGCGGGCAAGCGAGGGGCTTGATGAAATTCACCAGGATCTGGAACATTTCTAATGAAAGCTGGATTTTCTTATCTTCTCTTCCATAGAGAGTTCCTGATTAGCAGTTCAGAGCTCGGTGGAATTAACCATATATCACTTTAAATGTTTATTTTATGTCCAGCTTATTCTAACATTTTTATTCATTTTAATGAGAAGTAATTGGGCTTCCTATTGCAGTGTTTCATTTAAAAAAGGGGATTATTAATAAGGAATGAAAGTATGCTAAAATCCATAACTATCTTCCCAGTTTTTCCCATGCTCTTATCTACCCCCAAAGTCACTGTTTTAGATTGAAAATAGAATTCAATACATTTGAACCACATCCTTCCTGGAGCTGGCAATGCCTTTATTGTATGTCATTATGTCTTCTGGGAATCCTGACATTAAAACATATCCTTGGTTCTCACTTAAGCCAATTTTATAGGGCAGGGAAAGAAAAGACAACATTTTGCAATGAAAGCACCTTCCCCCATCTGGCAAAATGGCTTTCTGGACTCTATTGTGGCTCATTGTCTAAAAATAGGATGAAGACAAATTGTTATCATTTGCGAAAGCCCATGACAATAATGATAAATGAACAAATTTTTTTGCCCTCTGAAGTCATTGCTTAAGGCTTTCTCTGAGATCAACAATGTTAAACTGGTAAACTTTCCTCATCTGCATCCACAGAAGGTTTACAAATGGCTTTGTAAACAATTTTAGCCAGAGCGTTAATCTCCCCTACAGAACCAGGGCTGTGACATAGATGATTGATTTGCAATTTAAAATGACACTGAAACCCCTGAAACAGATATGAAAGAAACTTTCAGTGAATAATGTTTTAGTTGACAAGAACAGATAAGGCACATCTTTCATCTGATAGTGGGCTGTTTTTGATAAATATTGTTCATAATGGAGAATTTTGGAATCATTAATGTGTGGATAGAACATTACTACTTTTTGACTGGGACTTCAGAAACCAGTTTCTTTTGGCAGGAGTTGTGTCACACACACACACACACACACACACACACACACACACAAGAAATCTTGAGAAGGTACTTGAAAAGCACCCTTACAATTACTCTGTTATTTTATTATTTGACCTGAGTCCAAACTGGTAGGTGATGTGGGTGAGCCTGCAAAGCAGTGTCTGCTCTGGTTATGATTAAGCATCGGCACCATGCACCCCACCTTATCCAAAACCCAGGACAGGACAGTTGCTTTCAGATTCCCTTTTGGTGACATGGTAGGTTAAATAGAAAGGGATGTGCCATGGAAGTAAGGCTCTAATTCCTGTCTCTGATTTCTTTATTTGGACATCGGTCTGTGCTCCTGCTGGTACCTGGGCAAGGCCAGAGCTTGGCTCATTGGCCTCACAGCATCCCCTGTGGAGCAGAGGCGCTGTGCTGACTAGCACACACTGGTTACCAAAGCCAGGTCCCTGGGAAGGTGCCTGTCCTGCCCAGCCTTCAGGCCTACCCAGTGCTGGGCTTCTTTCCCAGATCCCTAGTCTGTCCCCTCTGCCCCCTGTCCTATCCTCTACCCCTTTCATCTCACAGCAATGGAACTCCCTCAAGGAGTCTGGCTGCAGAGTGTGGGCACATCCCATATTCTGGAGCTTTGGCAGGCACACCACATGCAGCAGTGTGGCACTGGCTCTCACACCTATGTGCCCTGACTGCTCAGAAAGTGCCCTCCCTTACGCCTCTCAGCCACTCTGGAGTGGTCTGGAAGGACATCCATCTGCCAGCTTCCATTGTGATTGGCAGCTAGCCTCCCCCCCTCCTCCAGCAAGGCTATGGCTTCATCCCATATAACACATCAAATAACCCAAAATATGATATGAGTAAAATAATCCAGACTATGGTCAAAAGGGAACCAGATAGCGATCCAAGGTATTTATTCTAGATTCTTCAGCCTGTCAGAACTGTCTAAATTCAAGTCCATCAGTAAGGTCAGCTGTAAGGTCAATTGTAAACCCAAAATTTTCATGTTGAAACCATCTCCAATGTGATGGTCTTTGCAAGTGTGTTGGGAAGTGCAGGTCGTGAAGGTGGAGCCCGGGAAAATGAGATTAGTGCCCCTATTAAAGAGACCCCAGAGGGCTCCCTCACCCCTTCTGGCATGTGAGGACATAGAGAAAAGACAGCTGTCTGTGAGCCAGGAAGAGGGCCCTCATCAGGCACTGAATCTGCCAGAACCTTGTTTTTAAACTTCCCAGTCTTCAAAACTGTGAGAGGTAATGTTTATAAGCCATCCAGTCCATAGGATTTTGTCATAATGGCCCAAAGAGCTGCATATATACTGAAGACCCCAATATACAGAATATGTTGTTTCCCTTGGGCCCCATGGTGTCTCCAAATTTAACTTCACATACACTTAGCGAAGTATTGTTGGCCTCAGCATTAGAACCACCTGCTCTTGGGGTGCTTGTCTTTCTTTCAGCTATATGGCTGGGCAGGGACTCAGCTGTCCTCTGGAGATGTTGGTTTGACCCTCAGTCCACCACAGAGCCCATGGCCTGGCCACAACCTAATCTCAGCACCACTTAATAGCTGGAAATTCTCAAAGGACACAACCCTAATACCTCAGCACCACTTAATAGGCAGAAATTCTTGAAGGATACAATCCTTCTCCGACCAGTTCCCATGTGAGCCTGGCAGTTCAGCCCTAGTACATGCTTGGCACATGCCCCAAGGTGGCCCGCATCAGGGAGCTTGGGAGCATGGGAGGTTTGTGGGCATGGAGAGAAGGTCCCAGCATCATGTGTTTGTGGTGGCTGTGGGCCTTCCTGGTGAGAGGTTTGGTGGCAGCAGATATAGCTTCCCTCCGCTCCCTGTCCCTCCCTTTTGTCCTGCCTTTCTTTCCCCCGACTCGTTTCTCTTTGTTACTGTTGCTATGGGAAGCCAGTTCGTGGTTTGGGATACCTGTACCCTAGAACGGGGAGATTGCACATAATGTTCAAGAGCTCACAGAGGGCCAGACCCTGTGTCCCAAGGGACATAGCCTGGACTTATAGGACCAGGAGGTACTGTTGTCACTGAGTGGGGCCCAGAGTGACCTCCCTGTGACCCCCGAGGAACTTGGAGGGACAGCACTGTGTGAGAATGAGCCAGTCAGTCCCTTAGAGAGCTGTGTCTGCCCTGGGCTAGGCCATAGTCACCAGCAGACATAACTGGGTTAGAGCAGTGGCTAGATTTCCCCGGACCTGCACTCAACCGCTGGAGGGCAAAGCAGACATGGGGACCAGCTTGCATGCACTCTCTCATTTTGGAACAGTGAGAAAGGGTGTGTGATGTGATAAAAGCCCCGCTCCTCCTTACAATCCCTTTTAAATAATAAGAAGCAGCTCCACCAGTCCCACTTTAACACTAAGTGCACAATGTATAAATTGCTTTGATAACCATGTTCATCCCTACCTTATGTTTTGAAGTATTTCAACTTGCTTTAGTCTTATTAATGTATTTCTTTTATCTTTCATCAGAATAGTGTTCTCTATGTAAAGTGCCCAAATGTGATTAATGGTGAATAGATTAAGATAGGACAGGGTGTTTGAAAAATGACTTAGGGACGGCATGTAAGTCACTGGCTAGAGTCCCAAAATGCAAATTCTGGTTAAGTTAATAACTGGAAAATCATAATGGCCCAACTGCATGAGCTTTTGAATTATTTAAAATTGCTTTATAAACAATAAATAATTAGCATTTTATGTTAGAACAAGTTAATTATTTCTTAATCATTTCTGTAGGTATTATGGTAACACAGTCAAAAGTTTCAGTGTAATTGACACATAGACATCCAATTCTGATGCCTGGCCACCCAGCATCTGTAAGTTACTGCTTTATTTTGCAAATGGTGCAGGAGTGTTCATGTCCCATTAGAGGTTGGCACTTTATGAAAACGTCTGGAGTAATCTAGTTTGTAGGAGGCTTCTTTCCCCGAGAAGAATCTGCATCTTCCTGGATGGGGCTTCAGGATGGGAGATTGTTTGTATGGCTGTGTCTGCCTTCCCCTGACAAACGAGCCTTATCATCCAGGCGGTTCTGTGCTCTCACTCACCCTCTCAGGAACTGGGGAGCTTTATGAAAAATAAATTAATAATGCATACTAAATTACATCTGCAAGAGACATTTAGGTGTATATTGCAGTCTTCAAAGATGATTAGATTTATGTTTTGTTCAAGGGGACTTGTCGCCCCATCTTCCAGGCACTTCTTGAACCACAAGTCTGCCAGCACAGCCTGTGAACTGCTGGCTACCTGTAGGGTCACGGTTACTGTCACAGGAGGCTCCAGGGCCTGGACTCCAGGCTGCCAGGTGTACCTTCAGGCCAGCAGCCAGGGAAACCAGAGGCTTATGGTGAACTGACTGGCTCATCCAAGAGGGAAGCAAGAGGCTTCTTCAGGCAGGGGGCCATCAGCGTGGTCTGCACAGCAGCCCCCTCATCTCAGTGTGCGCTGCATGGTGTGGAATCTAAAGGCATCTCCACCCGAGATGCTCAATACCGAGGTGAAAAGCCACCTTCAAATTTGTGGTTTTTTTGTTTGTTTGTTCTGTTTTGTTGAACCACAAAGAAGAGAGAAATATAGTAGCATTGATTGTTAAATCCTCGTGTCTGCTCTGTGGTGTCCACACACGAAACACGCTGCTTTTGTAGCGAGAGGAGAGTCAGTATTTATCAGGGTTCAGAGCCAGTTCAGCCACACACTTGACAAATTATTTGTGGAATTGTTGTATTCATAGTCACTTAAATAAGAATCTGTCAACACGAAGGCTGAGCTTTGTTGCAGCGGGTCCCCTGGTTTTTCCTGAACACCCAGAGAATGATGGATTGGAAGTAATGCAAATTCACTACCATTTTATATGCTGGTGCCTTCCTCAGAGACAGGGAACATAGCTCAGGATCATCTTGTAAAAGGCCGTAACTGTAAAGGCCTGCTTCTGTGTTGGAAGTCTTGCCTTTCCTTCCTTCTTCTTCTTCTTCTTTTTTTTTTTTTTTCCCCCTAAATGAGACTTTAGAACAGGGAAATGGAATTCAAATATTTTCCTCACGTCTCATTTTGGAAAGCTTTCGCACAGCAGGTGTGCATACTGGCTTTTTAGGCTAACTCATACATATGCTTAGCTGTGTTCAGTAATTAAAACAAATTGATAAATACAATTATTTGGTTTTATGGGAACTTAAAAGTTAACACTCCTTAGCTGGATGTTGAGTCTTAACTCTTGAGAGAACGCGGGAAAGACGAGAGCCATCAATGCCAGCAGGGGCAGTGGTGCCCTACCGGGCTTTTAGTCACTTCTGTGCGGCCCGTGGGGCTCCGTATGCTTGAGTGGCTGGGATTTTCTCCCTGCGCTGTGAGGACGGCAGAGTGGGGCTCTCACTGCCCCTATGTAATGTGCGGAGGTCTTCCCAGGTTTGCCTTCCCAGAATTCTAAAGCTTGAAGGAGCATCGCCAACTCTTGTGGTGCCCAGGTTTTGGGTGGCCTGGGATTCTTGGGCCAGCAGAAGGAGAAGGGCCCATAAGGTCTCCCCCCATTGCCTGGAAAAGAGTTCTTCCCATGCACGGCAGGAGTGCTGAGATAGTTTTACTCCACAGAGCTCCCTGGTTTCTGCAGAAAGGCCACACATGCCCTTTAGTTCCAGGTGTCTCTCACGGAAGAAAGCAGCTTGGGAGTCAGGAGGCCTGGGTTCCGACCTCGGGACTGGGAATTCCACTGAGCTTGGGGATCCCCAGAACTCTAAGCCTCAGCAGAATCAGGGGCTGCTTCAACCACCCCTAGAGGCCCTTGGAAATGCAAACCTTCTAACTCCATTGATACCAAACTCTAACTCAAGTACATCAGCAGAAGACCAGTCCCCACCAAGGAGACCCTGCAAGGGACAGGAATCTCTCTCTGCCATTTCCCTTCCATTAGAACCTTCAAAAGAAGGGATCCTGTTGCCTAAAAACATATTCTTTTGAGCCTCAGTGATTTGCATGGTGGAGTGTCACATCTGTGGCCCCCATTTCTTAAAAACTGCTGGAGAGCAGTAAGAAAAAAATAGAAAAAACCCAATGTAAAAACAAAAATCCCACGTTATATAACACATCCCCTCAATACCACTGAAAAATATATGTAATATTTTGAAATCACTGACTAATTATTTCTAATCACTCCATAATAATTTATGGAGACACTCGCTCTTTGGATGTGTTCCTGTTTTGATCTAAATGTATTCCTGAACACACTGTCAAACCTCCCAGTTTGGCAACTGATTTGGTTTTGCTGAATTTTTTTCGTGTGTCCAGATCTCTTGCCAATGAGGCTGTGGAACATATTTTGACAGCTTTGTCGCTAAGTTTGTTGCTACTTGTGTCTGGAATGGGTATCAAATTTCAGAGATTAATCTGTTTGTTTCCTCCCTGCTCGCGATGTCTGCAGGATGCCATTGGTTTGCCTGGAGCTGCTCCTGCCGGTGAGCAGGGGTCAGGCCTTGTTTGCAAAACCCCGAGGTGCCTGGGGCATCTCAGTAACTCCTGAGCTCTGTGCCTGGGTGCTTGGTGCCTAGGACCAGGTGCCAAATGTAACCATTCTGTACCAGGGTGTCCATGGGAAGCCAGGACTTCCCCAGCAAAAGGCTGGGATTCAGATCAGTATTGACATTGGGCTGGGTGAGGCTGCCCCTGAAACAATTTTTGTTCAGAGAACAGACTTTACTTAAGTGCGGGAAACTACAAACTTGAGACAGAGCCCTTAAATGAAAGGCTGTGTTTCATTTCTCTTTTTGCATTTCATGTTAGTCTTATTTGGTACTCCTGTTCTCTGATGCACCTTTTGAGAATCTTCTAGAAGAGTGGCTCTTACAGAGTGGTTTCTGGCCCAGCAACATCAATATAACCTGGAAACTTAATAGAAAATTTCAGTCCACCTACTTCTTTCCAGATCTGAATCAGAAATTCCAGGAGTGGGGCCCCAAAATCCGTGTTTCAATGAGCCCACCAGGTGCTTCTGACGCACACTTAAGGCTTGAGGTCACTCACCTGGATCAGGAGGCATTGTTTCATCAGGTTTCATGAGTTTTTTTCTGATTGCTGATTCCTGCAGCCCACTTAAGTTGTATGCTTAATTTATTTGTTCACTAATAACTTTATTGAATCAACTCATTAGAACAAAGAAGCATGGATGTGAGGCACTGACATGTGCATGCCAGCCACTGTGCTAGCCAGTGGGAAGCCAAGAGTGAATGTACATCCGCTGTATCTCAAGGAACTGACAGACTAACAGAGCAGAGGCAAGAATGCCTGGCCATTGCAGTCCTGTGGCAAAAGTACAGGGTAAAGTGAGGACACAGGAGAAGGACTCCTTGAAGAGGCCACGGCATGCGGCAAGTGTTGAGGTTGAGGGCTTCATGTCTGACTGAGCACAGAAGGGAGGTGTTCTGGGAAGAGGAACTGGCATGTGCAATGGCCTGATGCCAGAAAGAACGTGGAACATCATTCTGGGAACATTAAGGGAGATCAGTATGGCTAATGCAAGAGTGGAGAGAAGTGAGACTGGAGTAGGAGAAAGGGGCTAGTTCTCCCAAGTCAGGCTCAGGTGTTCAGGACCATTGAAGATTCTAAGCTGTAGTTGTCTTGGTTATGGCATGGAGAATGATTTGGAAGGGCCACAGCTGGAGGCAAGGAGATTGACCAGAGGTAGAGTGATCCTTCTGTTTAATAAACAAATATCAACTAAGGTCCCATAGAAGCAACACAGCCTAAGGTTGAAGAAGTCAGACTCTGAGGTCAGATGGAACAGACCTAACTTGAAATCCTGGTTCTGGGACTTGCTAGCTGAGGGGCCTTGGGCCTGGTCTAAGCCTCATTCTCCTCACATGTAAGTGATGATAATGATATCCACCCCAGAGAATTGTTATGTGAGCTTTATGCACATAAAACATTTACACAAGTGCCAGCACACAAGTGTCCAACCTAAGGAACCATACTATTGTTATTATTGCTATTACTATTATTGTACGTCAAGCATTCTGTTGGGTGCTGAGGCTAGAGTGGTGAATAAAACTGGTCAAGTGGCCCATATACATGGTGCCAAAGAGCAAGAACAACAGTGGCCTGAAATACATCAGTGGCATGGGGATGAGCGATGAGCTCAGTGGACGTGAAGGGTGTTACGGTGGATGGGATATGGGGCAGCTACTGTAGTAACGTACAGGAGGACGTTGTTGCCCCTGGGTTTGTAGTTAGAGCGCACATGGTTTAGCTCCCCCCTGGGACTGGGAATGAGGAGGAGAGTGGGGAGGGAGACAGAGAAGAAGTTTGCAGGTGGGAAATGGTGAACTATGCTTTGTATCTGGTCTTGTGGAACCTGTAGGTGGAAGTGTCTGTCACAGGTCAGATGCCTAGTACTGGTGCACAGAGACTTGTACTGGAGCTACTGGGCACACATTTGCACAGCCCTCAATAGCATTCCACACTCTTTCAGAGAAGTTGACATGCTTCCTGGATTATCCTAGGGGACCTCCAGCAGAATGGCTCTCCTCACTTTGAGAACTTGTCTCCTTCTGTCTTAATTGCATTTGGTTGTACATGTGGTGTCTTGTGTCTGGGAGCTCCGCTCTGTCCCCAGAGGTGTTACCAGTTCCTGCCTTGCATGGTTCCCCCACTGCTCCTCAAAGATCTCCAGAATCCCAGGGCCAGAAGAGAAGGAACCTAGACCTTGGGACATATTTGAATTGCCTCTGTAGCCTCCCTAATGACCTCTTATTGCTACTGAGAGCAATAAAGGACTAACAGGATGATAAGGAAGCTCGTCATAGGACCAAAGTCCAAAACCATTTATTGAACACCTACTCTGTCTCAGGAGCTGTCTTTGATGTTACGTGTCTGATTGTAAAGGTATAATGAAGGTCCATCTGGTCAAAATAACAATCCTTCTCTCTACCCCTGTCAGAGCACTGCTCTACGTGACCCTAGAGACCGTTTTCCATCATTATGACCTTGGGAATGAACAGATATTCACAGCTCATTGCTTGGAGAACAGGACCCTGAGAATGGCACACAGTAGGATGTGTTAGAGGGGTTTGTGGGAATATTCAACAGCCTAGCTAGGGAATCAGAGAGAGAGAGTGAGAGCCCAACTCAGGATGTTTGCATCAGGCCTGGGAAGGAAAAGAGCTGGCAGAGAGGTGCTATGGCCAAACTTTACTGTCTGGGATATTTCTATGTATTTTCCATGTGAAAAAATAAGTGACCCCTGATATAGTCTAGCCCAGAGTGCCCAGCCTTGAGACAACCTACAGCTATAGAGGGTGGGGCTCTGGCACTCAAAGATCAGCTACTACAAAAGTCGTAGACCTAATGCCTTCAGGGCAGACAGGTAACAGACAACAATGAAGGAGTAGAACGCGAGACAATGAGGAACAGAGAGCATAATCCACTCGGTGCGGACAGCTTTCACTCATTTCCACACAGGGAGGGGTCAACGGTGGCCAGATAGTCCTATTCTTCAAGAGAAACCTGGACACTAGGGATTTATGTGCAGTCACCAAGGTTTTAAAGATTGACAACTAATTCTTATTATTTTTGATCCTGTTGAGCCAAACAGAGCATAACCATGGAGCTGAATATAGCATTTAATGCTTCCAGTGTGTGTGATAGCTGAGACACTGGAGAAGCAGACACTTGTTGGAGATCTTACTTCATGGGAGAACAGTTGGACTTAAGATCTTTTCTCACTTTAGTGCCCTAGGAGGGGTGGCCTGAGGCAAGCAAAGTTTTGGTGGCCATTTGGGGCTTTGTTCTCTTGTTCTCTCTCTGGACAGCCTCCACTCTCATATCTTGCTGGGGTTGGGTGGGTATGTGGGACAGGTTTCATCGCCAGCCCCAAATCTATGGAGGTCACTGCTGCTCATAGTCATTAACAGCTGAGGGCCTGCCTGAAGATAAGCACATGGGCCAGGAGAGCAGGGATGGCTCGAGCCCAAACCAGCCGCACGGGGAGAGAGGTCTTGGAGCTTTTGCTGATTTCTACCAAAACTGGCATGGGTGGCAGCTCCCTCTCCATGGTGTGTTGCCCACTTGGAGGTCTTCTGTCAGCCTTCCCTTGCCAGGGCGGGGAGATCACTTATGTGTTATATAAAATGTAATAATGTCATTGACTTCCCCCTGGTTTCCTGTTGATTGACTTTTATAGCTTGCAAACATTATGCTGGATTGGTAAACTGCAATAAATTTAATCAAGAATTATTTTATTCAGCCTACTAATGAGGAATAATAGTGTATGTATCAATTAGGCCTGTCAATTTGTGTGAAGAAATAGATTTACAAAGGGATAGTAAGCAAAAAAACAAAAAATTACCATTGGTATCAATTCACTTCATTATTTTTAATTTGCTGTGAATATTGAGTGTTTCTAACATAAAATCATTCCTCAATTAAAATAAAACAGCTGTACTGCTCTCGGCTCCTCATCCCTTGTTTTTGCTTACAGATTAGCAGTTGTCATTGGTTTCAGTCTGTTGTCGTCTCATTAATTTGCACCCATAAATGGGTAAAAAAGTATTCTAAACTGTCAGTGAAAAACGCAACAGAGCAAAATGGTTTTCTCATGTTTGGGGGAAACAGCAGGGTTACTGCATAACAAAGGGATGGAGGGCATGGGTGCAGCCACAGGAAAGCCAGGCCTGCCCTGCTCAGATTAGACTCTTAATAGTTCTCCAAACCCAGCCTTCCCTAGGTGCCTTCACTCTATATATCTTGTGATTAATTATTTGCACAACTGATTCTAAGTATTGCCTTCTCTCTGTTTCTGCAATGCGACCTTGCCACTTTTTCCACCAGGAAGTGGAGTCTCTTTCTCTACCTTGCAACTCTGAGCTGGTCATGCGATTTGCTTTGACCACTGGATGCAGCAAAAGTGAAAAGAGACAAACCCCAATAACGGACAACATACACTTCTGAGACTAGGCCTCAAGAGGCCTTGAGTGCCTCAACTGTTCCTCTTAGAACTTGAACTCCATATTAACAAGCCCAGGACAGCCTGGTGGAGGGTGACAGACAAGGTAGAGAGTAAGATATGCCATCCCAGCTGAGGTTATCGTTGACCAGCCAGCCTCCTGATGACCTGGCAGCCAACTACAGACACATGAGTGAGCCCAGCCAACTCCAGAAGTGCCCAACCAAGCCCAGCACACATTGCTTCCTCACAGAATGGTGAGTTACATTATTGTTAAAACCATAATATTTTGGGGTAATTTTTATGCTGCAAGAACTAACTGATACATAACCACTATTTCAGAGCACCCTGAAGCTATAGGCAGATGCTGGAAGTAATGTGAGATGCCCTGAATTGGGGTAGGAGAGAGCCAAGGCATGAATGGGACCACTCAGGGTCATGGTATTCACACAGCAGGTCTTCCAGCAGCCTGGGAGAAACTGTGTTTGTACATACCTGCATATAGATGTCCATATGTGTTTGTGTGAGAATGTATGCCTATCTTTGTATTCATGCACATAAGTGTATGCACTCATGTTTGTAGTGGGCCTCATGTTGTGCAATAAATGTCCCTCTGTGAAACCCAAAGGAAGAGGTTAAGTGTAGGCAAAGGCGGTCTCTGCTTTCTCCCTCAATTCTGCCTCAGCCCTGTGGCCTGACTACTGGTCAAGTTGAAGAAAGAATTTTATCATGTGGACTTGAATGGAATACCTCTCTTTCCAAATTCCACATTTCATCAAACTTCTGGATTAACACCAAATGCTCATGAATGAATCACTCAGGACCCTTGGAAAAAGTGTGGCAGTGGTGGATCTCCTTGTGTGGCAGTCACGGTCTGCAACCATCTGACCTGGCAAGAATTGATTCAGTTCTGAAAACAACCCCAAGATTCTCATCCCAGCCATGTGAAGGAAAGGTGGGCCAGAGGGAGGCATGCCATGACTGGGTCATCCAGGGAACTGGAGGCAAAGGCAGGTGACTGGCCAGGGCTCCAGATACCCACTCCAGTCATCTTTCCACTGCACCTGCTACCTTCATTGCTACCTTGCCTTCAAGGCCTCCCATCATCTCCAGATACTGGCTCACCTACTAGTCCTCTCCACTGACTAGAAAGTTCAAGAGACTTTCAAAAGAGCAGAATGCTCCTACCATCATGCAGAGACAAAACAACATGCCATTACCCTGGTGAAGGTCCTGGACGACCCTGGCAGGTGCAGGATCTACAGGTATTGCTCTAGACATCAAGAACTTGTGAATGTATGAAGGCCTCCTCCTTACACACCCCGACCTGGATGGTGCTGGTATTCATTGGGTGCTCTGTCTGTGCTAAGTTCTTTACAAATATCAAATACATTGCAGGACAGCAGAGGCAGATGTTACCACTTTGCAAAGGAGTAGCCTATGCCCCAAAGAAGTTAACTGGTTTCTTCTGTTCAAGGTCACAGAGCCACTAAGAAGGGAAACTGGAACAGGGTCTGACAGCAAAGCTCATGACTCCCCAGTATTCCACAGCTATGAAATGTTCTCTGAGATATGCAACTTTGTCTTAAGTCTTCACTTATTAATGCCTTAGTCTAAATCACTATGTCTTATTCAATGGGACTATGGACTGAGAACAGGGCACAAAAAGAAAGCTCTGGGTGATGTGAACACTCCCTGCATCCATGACTTGGGCGTGCAGCTTAATGCTCTGAATGGCTCAAGTGGAGGCAGCCTGCCCAGACCATAGGTCCAAGAAAAGGGGAGATGTTTCCCTGAGGACCACCTGTGCATTCTATGGCCAAGAAAGGTGAGGATGAGTGCTGGACGGTCCCCCCACCCTCAGTCACTTTGAGAGAGGTCCTCCTCAAAGCCGCCCAGGCAGGAGCCCTTGGACTGCCTCTCGCTTGCACTTCCTGAAGCTCCTGGAAGGTCTCCTGCCAAGACCATCATGAATGTTCCGCACGCAGCTGGCCTGTGGGCCGCCTTCCAGAGTGTGAAGAGCAGTGACATCGTTTGGAGCGCACCCTTCTCCTGAGAACACTCAAATAGTGAGAGTCGATGTGATCGGCTTGTATTTATGGACACCTTTGGTCTTGAATCATCTCAGGATATGACTGTCAGTCATATATAATCCTTGCATCTTTGGATTAAAAAGAAGCCATTTACCTGCACTGAATGGCCTTGCTGAATAGGCCGGTCTGTGAATGGAAAGACATCCCCTCCTCATGGACACTGGTAGCATATATTTGTCCATTTTACTACACAGTGGCCCTGGAATGGCCCAAAACCCACATGCCTGGAAATCAAGGGAGCCAGACTTGTCCATACTTTGAATCAGAGCCTAATGCGAAGAGCTCTGGCTCCGCCTCCAGTGGAGCCCATGTGCAGTTACACCCAGATGCTACATCTACACTGACTTTAAACAAGTGGCCTGTCACCAGCCCACACTATCTATAATGTATTCTGGATTAATGGTATAATAAATCCTGTAATTATTATAATAATATTATATTGATTTTTCTTTTGTTAAAGATGTTAACTTGTAAAAAGTAAATATTTAAAATATATCATCATTTATAAACCATATCTTGCCATTTGTTCACTTTTTGACTATATGCAAAGTCTATGGGTGTCTTGCTGAGGGCTTAACTGGTTGACATAACCTCTGAGCCTTGACTTTGTCATCAGAAATAGGGTTGATCCTCCCCTGCCAGCTTCTCAGGGCTACTGTACAGAGGAAGTGCATCATGACAAGGGAAGGTAATTGCATGGTATAAGGTGCTCTGTTTTGTCATGGAGCTCTGGTTCCCATCACCATGGGCCCCTCTTGAGCCATGGATTTTGGGCTCCTTGTCCTGTGTCACCTGCACAACCAGGATGTCTGAGTGGAAAGATACATGCAGAGCCCATAGCACAATGGTTGTACACACTTTGCAAATGGTGATGATTAATGGCCAAGGTTCCTCCTTGTACTGACCTTCTGAGCACCCAGGCTCTCTCAGCTGACGCTCAATAGCAAAGACCATCAGAGGGTGTGGGCTTTGGTGGCAGAGCCTCCCATCCAGTGGATGGCCCAGCAGGCTGTTTTGCTTTAGTGTCCCTTGTACAGTCTTTCCAGCTCACCAGGAGCTGTCCTCTGCTTGGTGTGTGGCATCAAATGAGATCATAGTCCATGTTGTCATGGATGCAGAATTCTTATATTCCATTGTATTTCCATGTGCGGATATCAGACTTTGGCTGTGACCGTCATGCTCTGAGGGAGGTGAAAGGTTCTATGTGAATAATAACGATCAATACCTGAACCAACGCCCTCCTGTCTGCCCTTTGGGAGCCTGTTAGCTACCCACAAGGCCAGGGAGAAGACAGATGCCCACAGGGCAGCCAGAAATGCACCTGTTTCAGCCCTCTTCAGAGTAGGAGGGAAGCCTTCAGTTTCAAAATGAACCCCTTCAGTTTTGGGGCATGAAATCTGTTAGGTAGGAAATGAGTTATAAATATTGTAGAAATCAGGATGAAAATATTAGGCTGAATTCACATGATATCAAGCCTCTGGATAAAAGTCTTAGAATTCAGCACACTGTCTGGAAACTAGGTGATATTTGCCAGCTGCTTGGGTGTTTGGTGGCTTTCCTTTTTTCTCAAGGATGTCTGATCTGGGTTTGGTATGTCTTGTGCTCAAGTGGAAAGTGAGCAATGGAGAGCTGGGTGAGTTTAGACTTGGTACATGGCCAATCATGGTAATTCAGGAACCAAAACTCTACTCTTTGTGGAGCTATTAGCTCTCAGTATTATGGAAGGAGCTTTTCTAACCCAGACAAATGAGAAATGAATACTCCCTCCTAATGGTGGGTAATAACTCAACATCACCCTCTGAAGATGTATGGGCCAGCCCCCTGCCAGTCTCCCTTAGAAAATGTCTGACATGTGGATGTTTTATCCTCTGCCCCTCCTTCTCTAGCACATGTTAATAAAAGTTCTATATAAAACGGAGTGATAAAGGAGATTAATACTTTTATTTCTCACACGTGCTGAACTCCATCTTTTCATCTTGAATTACCCAGTTGGAGTGTCTACACCACCTGAATTAATTAACCTCATCATTGTGGACTCACTAATCCATCCAAAGTGTCACAGACAAGACCTAAATAGAAAATCTTCTACACAAACAAATGCAGAGGCATTCACTCTCTGCAAAGTAGTCAGCTTGTGCCAGTACAGCCACTGTCCTGAAATTCTTTTCAACATTGATCTCAGAACAAAATTACATGCATTTTCCTGACCAATGAATCTGAATGTTGAAGGTCCAAGTCTATTGTCTTGGCGTTTAGCTTAAGAATATCTTATCTGAATTACAAATGTCTCTTTCTGACATTTTTCTAGATCTATTCGCTTGGATGGAATGGATATTGCTTGGGGTCCAGCGTGGTATGTATCTATTTAATTGCCAGGTCTTCATTCCCCTTCCTCATTCCAGATATTTCCAAACCCTTGCTGAAAGGCCTCTTTCAAGATGAGGAGAGAGGCTTAGGCATCAGGTGAGAGAGGGGTGAATTTCTACAGCTTGGAGCTCTGACTGTCCACCTATGCTCAGGGTTGGAAGGGACGGGGCACACTAGAAATTTGCCACTAGCTAGCCATGTCCTCAGAAGGTAATGTGGTTATTGAACCTAGTAGAATCAGACGTGAATTCCCAGGTAACTCTCAAGAGGAGTCTGCAGTGTCACCACATTTCACAGCGTCTGGGACAGAGGTGACTCTCAGAGATATTTCCAAAGGGAAATACATTTCCACTTCCACCTGAGGGTGTGTGAGATCATGAGAGCTGCTAGTCATCAGGGGTTTTATTCATCCTAACTGCTGGCAAGGGGCTACAGGACTGCCTGAGCTTTGGCCCCAGAATATGTCTCCATTTTTCTCACTGGGAAGAGCAGCCCCATTCTTTGGGGCTAAATTTTATTGAGCATCTTCTATGTACCAAGTGTTCTGCTGGGTGCTTTACATAGGCATTTACAAACCCTATGAGGTTGGCATTTTAGGAAGTCCCATTTTCATAGAGGAGGAAAGCGGTTCAGAAAAGCTGAGCAATTTTTCCTAGCTCTCACAGCAACAGACGGATGTGGCAGAGGGCTGGGCAGCTACGAAAGCCTCAGGCCATGGAGGGTGATGTGTTCTGCCCAGCAGACCAAAGCCAGGCTGTCCAACATGTCTCAATTAACTAAACCGGTGAAAAGAGAGAAATCATATTAAGATCATAGATCTATATCCTCATCTCTGTTCATACAAAGGTTCTTTTGTCTGGGCTGAAGGTGGGTGCTGGGGACCCTAGAAGAGGATCCTCAGGACAGAGGGATGTTCTTCTTCCCTGCCCCACGCTTTGAAATGGTGAGGCTGTGGGGAGAAGCCCCAGGAACTGTTTCCTGAGGGACACTGGGGAGTTCAGGAGCACAGACTGCACTACCCCCTCTCCGTAAGGATCCTGCTGAGCATGGGAGCTGCTGAGCCGGAGAGCAGGGCTTCTCCCCATTTCCCCCAGAGCCTGGCGCTGCTCTGACTGGGAGGACTCTGCAAAGGTGTGAGCAGGGAGCACACAGGGCTGACCTTCACGATCTGACATGTATGTGAGTTCCTGTGAGGCCCCACCAGGGGACCCCCAGAGACACTAGAGGGGCCTCAGGGGACTAGAGTCCTTGCTGATCAGTGTTAGCCAAGCACTACCGACCCTCAAACCACACTGTAGCCTTGTTCAGGGCAGGCCTGGAAATCTACACTGCATGAACTGTGAAGGACAAATGTGGCCTTTTTACCCCAGCTTTATTGCTGTATAATGGCAAGTAAATTTGCATATATTTAAACTGTACGGTGTGGTGATTTGGTATATCTATATATTGTGAAGTGATTACCACAATCAAGTTAATTGACATATCCACCACCTCACATTACCTTTGTGTCTATGTGTGATGATAACATTTAGTGTCTATTCTCTTTGCAAATTTCAAGTATGCAATACAGTGTTATTAACTGTAGTCACCAGGCTATACATTAGATACCCAGAACTTACTCACCTTACAATCGACCCTTGTACCATTTGCCCAACATCTTCCCATGCCCCTCACAGCCTGCCCCTGGTAGCCACTACTCTACTCTATGTTTCTGAGTTCAAATTTTGCATTTTTTTTAAGATTTCACATATAAGAGATACCATACAGTATTTGTCTGGCTTCTTTTGCCTAGTGTAATGTCCTCCAGATTCATCCATAATGTTGCAAATGGCAGGATTTCCTTCTTTTTATGGCTGAATAATATTCCACTGTATATGGATGCCACATTTTCTTTATCCATTCATTTGTTGTTGGACACATGGGTTTTTTTATATTTGAATATTGTGAATAATGCTGCAGTGAGCATGGATGTACAGGTATTTCTTTGAGATCAAATGTGGCCTTTGAGATGACATGACGTGAGACTTGGGTGCTGCCAGGCAGTGTCTGGGAAAGAAATAAGAGTACGATATAGTGGCCAAGCAGAGACTCTGTAGCCACACTACCTGGGCTGGAATCCTATCTCTGCCATATATCAGGTGACCTTGGGTAGACTATCTAACATCTCTGCACTTCAGTTTCCTGGACATATTGCTGATACTTTACTACTTTACCTGGCTGGGGTGTTGTGGGAATGAAATGCACTTGTATGGGTAAAGCCCTCCATGGGCACTCTGTGTATCAGCCGCTATTATTATTTGTATTCTAAAGAGCAAATTCTAATTTGAGAGGCTGAGAAAATGTGCCAAAGCACACACCCGCACATTGTCACATGGTCAAAGTGAACACTTCTCTGATCCAATTAAGTTAATATAAACTTAACTGCTTAAAAAATTATTTCTGTGAGTCCAGCTAACTCCATGGTCATCCCAATCGAGTTTTGTCACAATCAGCGACAGACTTAAAATATCTGTAACTAAATCAGTAGAAATTGTATAGCAAATATTAGCTTTGTGAAATAATTTCTTATCTGAAAAGATTCTAATAGCTAAAGAATCTTTATTGCTTTGTAAATTTGTTCCAAAGGGTAATTATTTTTGAGTTTTAATGATCTAGTCAATTTGTTTACCATTGGTTTATAAATTTATAACATGTATTTAGTTTACAAATGAAAGTTATTTTCCATCTGATTTATACACTTCTCTTTTGCCTTTTATGCACTTCTTTCATATGATTCTTTTCCCAAAATCTCAGCTCCTGCTCTTTTCAGCTGGTGGTGGCTGCTAAGGGTTTAGCAAAAAGTCTGGTGAAGATTTTAAAGCATTTATTCCATCTCCACTCCGCCTGCTTTCAGCCTTCAGAATTACAGCCCCTTGTGAGTAGGTTAATAAAGGTGTGGAGGGCAGGAAAGTTCCCAATGTCTGGGAATTCTCCCCTGCATGGCTTCCCGGGGCCAAACTGGCAGGGTTGAAAGCACGACTCTGGTGAACATTTTGTCTCCTTTCCGTAAATGCTTGTGCTCAGCTCCATCTCCACCATTAAGAATTGTTCAGATTCATCATAAAGTCAGTGCTGAAAGGTCCACACAAAACTGGCTTTGTGAAAGAAATGATGCTTTATTTAGCAACTGCCCAAGTTATGGTGTGAATTCCTGAGCTGGAAATAAAATGCATCTCCCTCCTTGGCAAGCAGCTCTTCCCGTGAATAACCAACTGGCCCGCCGAGAGCTGGGGCAGGGAGTGTGGGTGGGGGCCAGCCGGGCCCCCCCCCACCCCCAGGCTGCTCCAGTTGTGCTCTGGAAATCCCAGGCCAGCTCTCCTTCTCCCCTCGACAACTCCTCTGTCAATGCAGCTGGTGAGAGGGGCCCTTGGGGCACCCGGGTCTCACAGGCCTCTCCAAATTGCCTTGTTCCCAGGTTCTCCTCCTTCTCAATATTTCTCGAAACGTGTGCCGGAGCTTCTGTCATATTGTGATGGATACGGGTGCTGCGAGTGGGGAACAGTGCCCTGCTCTTAATATCTTTCCTTTCTTGGTGGTGAAGAGGCTGCGGGGTATTGAGAATATCCCAGACACACTCCCCGGGAAGCCCAGGGCATGTTTATCACGGTGCCAATAAAACTGGTGCGATTTATGGCTCTGCTTTTTAATTCATTCAATTCTCTGTTCATTGGGAGGTTAATGTTGTTGATCTATTTTCTCTTGAAACAAATAAAAACAATATGTGCTGACACTGGCTTGGACTTTTGACATGGACCAGAGAGGTCAGCATTTAATTTTATATTTATAGACTACACGGACAATATTATCTGTATTAAAAACTGCTCACTCAATCCTTGTCATTTTGCAACTTGGGGCAGAGGCTCCTGTCACAGTGCTGGCTTTTCTCTTCCAGGCTCCCTTTCCAGCTTTTTCTTTCTTCTTCCCTTCCTCCTTTCTCTGCTCAGTGGCCTTTTCTTTCTTTGTTGTTCCGGCTCTCTCTGTGACATGTGCTTGTCATGTTCTCTCTGTCTCTCTCTATATATAGGTATGTATATACATCCATCTATCTATCTATCTATCTATCTATCTATCTATCTATCTATCTATCTATCTATCTATCTATCTATCATCTATCTATATCTATCATCTATCTATCTATCTATTGCTATCATCTATCTAAATCTATATCTCTCATCTATCTATCTATCTTATATTTATCTCTATTATCTCTATCTAGCATCTATATCTATCTTCTCTCTATATCTCTATCATCTATCTATCTATCTATCTATCTATCTATCTATCTATCTATCTATCTATCTATCTATCATCTATCTATATCTACCTATCATCTACCTATCTATCATTTATTCTTCCTCACTTCTGTCTCTCTTTCTCCGATAACCTCTTCCCTCCACTACGTCTCCATTATACTTCTCTCACTGGAAGCCCTGTCACATATGCCAAGAACGAGAATACTTTGACTTGATGTGCTGGGGAAGCCTTTGGGCTTTCACTGTGGGGTTGGGGCTCTGGATTTGGAGAAGGGGCAAGAAAAGATGAAGGCTGAACAAATTTGAGTTTTGACAATGAGAGAACCACTTTTCTTTGAGTGATTTCTGAGATTAAATTGTTCCTTAAAATTCATGTCCCAGTCTCTGACCTGCAGAGGCAAAGGTGACAGCTACAGTGAAGCCACTATCATTAGTGAAAGTGTCTTTTTCTGGAGTCTCTATCTCCTGTATTTATCCAGCAGAAATCACCAGAAGTGATGGGCCATATTGCTTAATGTTACATCTAGGCAATCAAACTGATGCGAAAAATGAAACAGGAGCAGCAACAAAATGGTGGTGGAAAGAATCCTGGTGTTGCCAGCCACCAGCTCTCCAGCTGGAACCAATTTATTAAGTTCATGGATATGTACATTTCAGGTCTAGGAGTCAAAGACCTTGTGTGGCCATTGTCTGTCATGTTGCCTGGTACATGGTGGGTGCACAGTAAACAGAAGTTAACGATGATCTGTGTTGTTATCTGAATACTTGGTGGAGGGACTGTTGTAGTCCAACAGCTGTATTAATAAAGGAGTTGATTTAAAAATAATCTGTCTGTGAAGATGCAAAGATCAGGAGATCAATTAGAGATGAGACCATCTGGATCCTGAATTGGTCACCTCTTGGTGAGATAACGTCACTTGCTCTCTGAGGCCTTGTCTGTACATCTGGGATAGAGACGTCCCCAACACCCCGTGGTATCTTTTTCGTGACTCCGTCTGCTGTAGTCTGAACACAGTGTGGCATGTGGACCTGGAGTGATATCTCACAAATGGTTTTATGGTTGATGCCCTGTTTGATCAGCACCAGAAACGTGGCTGGGGCCTCCCCTGATTGGAATCGGGTTGCTCCTGACTGTGGATATCCCTCTCATAGTTCCTGTGTCCTCACCTGTGAAATAGGGGTAATGATACTGCTCCATCCACACATGACAGGAGGATTAATTAGATGCTATATTTAAAAGACTTTAGATCCTTGGAGGAAAGTGCAGTGTAACTGATATCTAAGAAGATAAAATATTTAAGCCGTAGCCTCCAGGGGCCATTAATCTTATTGTATTTTCAGCATTTTAGAAATTTTGTATGAAAACATTCTTTAAGAAAGCTTCTGTGCCCAGACAGCTGAGGAAGAAACACTTCCTGACAGAGGACAATAGTTCGGCATTGCTCTGCAAGATCAGTGTCCTCCATTTCCAGGTCAGCCCTATGCCTACCAAGACGGTGGAAATGAATGGCTGTCCTGAATCTCTGACCCATCTCTTGGACCAATCTTAATGGAGCAGCGGAGTGTCCAGCTGAAGGAAAGTATGAACGTGTGATTCGGATGCCCAGGCTTATCAGAACACCAAGGAAGGTCTTAAACAAACAGAGATTTTGATTCAAGTGAATAATGAAAAAAAACAACAACAAACAAACCCTCATTTTAAGTGATGTCATTTCTTCAATGAAGATTGTAAATACATGGTATTTTTGAGCTGGATGAGATTTAACTTAGATCAACCCTTTCACTTTAGATGATGAAACTAAGACCTAAAGAGATTAAACTCCTTTACCAAAGGCTTTTTGGGGGAATGGAGACCAGTCCCTGGGAACTAAAGAAGCTTAAGTTTCAAGGTCCCTGTTTGCATAAGTCCTTTCCTATTATAAAAAGTTCCTGTGCTTATTTTTGTATTTGTAATGTGATATTCTTTTTCTTAAGAGGGCTGCTAGAATTGTACAAGCTTCAGAGCCCACTACACCTGGGTCTGCCCTGTCCTTAGGGTCTTGAGTTGGAATTATTTTCTCTTTTAGATCCACAGGGTTCTATTCCAATTTTTCTGGTTGCACATGACAGAAGCCCAGCCCAAACTAGCCTGAACAGGGAAGAAAAATTAACAATTCAGGTAACTGAAAAGTGTGGGGTAAAAATGGCCTTAGGCAGAGCTGGACCAGGAGCTCAACAATGACATCAAAACCGCATCTCCTTCCCCGTTAGCTCTTCAGTCTTCTATATCATGTTGCTTCTTGGGCAGGTTCTCTCCAGAGAGTCCAGATTGCCCTGCCAATTCCCAGCTTTACAGCGGAGTAAGCTCCCCCAAACATAGTGCTTTCTCCCTAGTAATTCTAACTAAGTTCCCAGAGGAAGACCCTGAGTGGATAATCCTGAAGGGTTTGTGTCTGAACCAATCAGGCTGGCCAGAGTAATGAAATGGGTTCGTTGGCCAAGTCACGTCTCCCGTCCTAGAGCTGGGATGTAGATTCAGGCCCATCTAAATCATCTAGAATGAGAGGTGGGAAAGGGTGGTTTCTCCTCACCCCCCAAAAATTAACATGGTGTTACTAGAAACAGGCACGATGGGTACTAGGCTGGCTAAAGTAAAATATAACTGTTGCTCATGGTCTTGTATGGCTTCTTTCTCTAGATGGCTCTCGATGTGTCTCAGATTCATTTCCTGTTCATTCACGTGAGGTGGGTGCTGTAAGCCGGATCAGCCTAGATGGATAGCCAAAGATCAGGCAGGCCAGTTGTGGTGGTTGGCTGTGTGGACTGAGGGCCAAGGACCAGAACGTTTCTAACCCCAGGAACTTGGTGCTGCATAATTTCATGGAATTTAGGTCGATCCCAGGCAAGAACCTTTAATTATTTGAGATTAATTTTCTTCATAGAGGAATGAAGACTCAAATTAGACATTAAGTTGTAGAAAATGAAGACGGTTGCGTTCTTGCACACATGAGTTACTTACTCACCAGGAGTCAGACTCTCTGTATGTTCTTTACGGATTACATCATCCACAGGAATTTTTGATTCTCAGGTGATTCAGATGGAGCACCAGGATCATTTGCCTTTTCCTTAAATCAGGAAAATAAGAAGGATAAACTCTGTGAACAGGAGCCCTCTGAATCACATCTGTCCCTCGAACCAGGCCCCAGGCTCTATGACATTCTAATCACCTTGGGAGAGTAGGGGACCACATTGCAATGCACTGGATATTCAATATAATTGCACCATTGGTTTCCTGAGTGTGACACATCTTGCCTGATTACACTGTATGTTCAAGGAAGTAAGAATTGGAGGGGGGATGCTCCCATCTAGTGACCTTTATTTTGGCAGAAAGCTAATAGACATTCCACTCTGCAGAGAAGATGCTCTCAGGGGAATTTGCACACTAATACAGACTTTGCTTCCATCATTGTGTTTAATTGAAAGACGAGTTATATCAAACTTTTACCTAATGATTTGTACAACATCCTTACATAATTAAAGGAAAAGATGCAAGTCAATCTTCAGTATTTTGCCAGTGGAGCCATTTCCCCTTCCCATCCCTCTCAGTCTTAGAACTGTGGGTAATTGTATGCTTACAGCAGAGCAGAAAGAGGACCACAGAAAGGTTGTTGGGTAGTGGGTGGTAAGTGCCTGTGCTTAATGCCTGGTGGAGGACCAGGCTGGTCCTGAGCTGGCTGGTGCCCAGACCATCCACAGCTGCCAGCATGCATAGGGTATTGTCTGTCCATGAGATCCTGAGCCTCTCCTGGCACTTCTCCCCCATCCATGTACCATCACTTTATGCAGGTACTCCCCACACCACTGCCTACCATGAGGAGTAGAGAGAAGAAGATGGAAGAGACCACAGAGTGGGAGAATGGTACCTCTTATCAAGGAGAAGGAGGGACTACAAGAGAACTGGAGTCACTCAGTCCAGTGACCACCCTCAAAGTTAAAGCTCAGAAAATACCCAGTGAGATGTAATAACTGGCTGACATAGTGTTTTAATATTTTTTTATTGAAGTATAGTTGGTATACAATATTATATTGGTTTCAGGTGTACAATATAATGATTCGGCAACTATATACATCATGAAATGCTCACCGTGATAAGGGTAGTTACCATCTGTCACCATACAAAGTTGTTACAATATTATTGACTATATTCCCTATGCTGTACTTTTCATCCCCATGACTTTGTCTTTTAACTGAAAGTTTGTACTTCTTTATCCCCTTCACCTATTTTGTCAACCCCCATCTCCTTTCTCTATGACAACCACTGTTTTGTTCTCTATATTTATGAGTCTCTCTTCTGTTTCATTTATTTGTTCGTTTATTTGCTTTTAATTTTTAAGGCTCTACATTTGAATGAAATCATATGGCATTTTTCTTTCTCTGTCTGACATATTTCACTTGGCATTATACCCTCTAAGTCTATCCATATTTTTGTAAATGGCAATATTTTATTCTTTTCTGTGGCTGAGTAATATTCCACAGTATGTAAGTATCATATCTCCCTACACTGTTGGTGGAGATGTAAATTGGTGCCACCACTATGGGATACAGTATGAGGCTTCCTCAAAAAACTAAAAAATAGGAATACCATAAGACTCAGTAATTGCACTTTGGGGTATTTACTTGAAGAAAACAAAGTCACTAATTCAAAAGATATATGTACCCCCTGTGTTTATTGTAGCATTATTTGCAATAGTCAACATACAGAAGCATCCTGTGTCCACTTATAGATTAATGAATAAGGAAGAAGTGCTTTAATATTTGGAATTAGAATACCTGTGTCACATATGTCCTCCAGTTTACCACACGACCCGCCATTCTTGGTTCCTGCTTCTACAGCCTGATTCATGCTTATGTTACAGTTTGGATCCTGGAATTTGCGGCCTTTCTGTCTGAGCACATTTTATCTTTCATAAATGTGATGAATCAGGGAACCTGAAAGAATTCTAAGTGGATGTTCTTGGTTTTCATAAGAAAAAAGATGACAAACTTCACCTCTTTCTTGAACTGTTACCTCTGCTCCTACCTGGCCTCTCTCTATTCTACTATCTCCTCAAATCACATCCTGCAAAGGAATTTTCCTGGAGTCAGTTCATTGCACATTCTCCTCCTGTGCCCCAAACCCTTCACTGATGCCCACTACCTATGAGACAAAAGCCAGATCCCTTTGCCTGGCATTCAGGACCCTTTACACCTTGTCTCAACACCTTTCTAACCTTAACATTATCCCTCCCTCACCAGAATTCCAGCTCTCTCTCCACTCCTGCACTCATTGGGAGTGCCAAAAAACACATGGATGTTCTGTGCCTCCATGCTGGGACTTTAGGAAATACAGCAGGGAGGAACACTTAGCAGTTTTACACTCTGCCTGCATGCACGGAAAACCATTCTCCCTCTCTCTGAGCCATGCTGGCATCTGCAGGAACTTTAAGGGACCCTATCAAGTCCAGCTGGCATTGCCAACCAGCTGACATTCCCTCTCTGCAATTGCAACACCTTCCTGGGCTTCTCCAAGAGACATAGCTGAGGAACCCTCTACTTTCTTCTCCACCTGCTGAGACTGGCTCAGGAACCATCCTCCATGGCAGGAGTGGTTTTCAGCCCTGATAGCATCTTAGACTCACCTGAGAGCTTGAATGATCCCAGTGGCCAGGCCACACCCCAGAACAATTAGATCAGAATTCCTGGGGCGGGGACGAGGCACTGGTAGTTTCAAAGCTCCCAGTAAGCCCAGTGTGCAGCTAAGATTGCGAACAACTGCTCCAAGTGCACGTTCTCCACCTGAGCTCCTTCATATAGCCTCAGAAGCCTGTATATCAGACACATGCCCGGTTCCCACTCTAAACTAATAAAATGAGAATCTCCAAGTGTGGGTCTTGGTCATCAGTATTTTTAAAAGACTCCTCAGGTTACATCTAACTATTGATGTACAGTGACGTCCAAGAGGTTCTTTAAAATGAGGCTTTAAGAAAAACATGTTACTAGAAAGGGACCCATTCCATGTAATGGCATGAAGACCACTTAGTTCACGTCTCCCCACACTATACCTGATGCGGTATAGTGCATCAGGGCAGAGGGCTCAGTTAGTGACTCCAACACCCTTCTGCTAAAGAAGCAGAGAGCCAGCCCATCCTCAGCTGATCATACTGGCATTTTGGTCTGTGTTTCAAGTGCCCAGAGTTCCAGCTGAACCCTCATCAGCTCTGTGGCTGGGGCGGTCCTCAGCCCTGAGATGGCAATGTGCCTGCAGTTATTTGCCTGTGCCTTCTATGTCTTTACTCACATGCAATTTGCTGACCCTGTCTATCCTCACCCGAACATCCTAGTCTCCACTGTATGGAGGGTATGGGCAGAGGATGAAATCAGGACAAGTACGGAAAGTGGGTCAGATTACTCTGGCTTTTGGCTGGAATATCAACTCCTCTCTTGAATCTGACGAGAAATGTCTCCTCCTTGGACAGCTTCATCGTTACCATGGTTACCACTTACTCTTTACCTGTCAGTCATTTCACACCTACAAGGAGGTACTGTGCAGGCCAGGGCACTACCGCACACCTGAGACAACATTTACCTTCAGCAAAAACTGGTCCAGGTCCTAGGTGTTGTCATTTATTCTTCAGTTTCTCATGCAGCATTTTACAGTTCTCAAACTTTAATAACTTTCTTTCTGGGTAGGATAAAAACAATCTTCTTGGTAATGAGCAGAGAATTCTCTTCTCACAGATGATATTAGACTGGTATTGTATTTTCCAAAGTACACAATTTTCCTTCTCTCATACAGTAGCCATTTCCCCCTGCAGGATCTAAATGATAATGTTTCTAACCATGTAATGCAGGTACCCTAAAATTTAATAGATTTGCTTTTAAATGCCACTTAGATAATGTTTCTATCCTACCTGTAACACAAGTTATTAAAATTTAACAGTAAAAAAGACTTTATGAAGAGAACAGTCTATGAAGAGAAAAGACTGTATTACAGTGTCACAGATAAACAAGTTCCGCATTGGTCTTCAGGAGCGAGAGAACACGGTGTGGGTAAGTGGGAACTCAGAGGACACACTGGCAGGGCTCCTTCAGTGCCAACAACCCTGGCCCACACTTGTGCCCAGTGATGTTTTCAACTTCTGGGGAACTGGTGGAAACTGGAACTCCATTATATCTGCCTGCAAAATGTGATCAGATGTGAGTATTCCTTTGGTACTTAGGTTTGTTTTCCTTGGGACAACCACCTATGACAACCACTTGGATAAAACTCAACTTTATCCTTTATTCCTAGAGAAACTAGCAATGCAGCTATTTTAAGTTAAGTTTTAGGCAGCTTAGTTTCTGCTAGCCTCACTGATGCATTGGAGAGAAGTGTGGTGGTGCTTATTTTTTCTGATATGTGCATGTGAAATGGTGCTTCTGTTACGGCCATTTGTGTATGTGAATGCACCCGTGTGTGTGTGTGTGTGTGTGTGTAAGTGAGTGTGGACCTGTGTATGTGGCACTGGCCCTTTAGGCTGTATGTGTGTGTTTGTGTGTGTGTGTGAGTGTAAGTTCATAGGTGGTCAGGAGCCAGGTCTGTAGGAAACCCATGAAAGCATACATTTCATCTGAGGCTGGAGGAACTACACTGAAGAAATGGGACATGCTTAGTGAAGTTCAGCTACATTACAGAGTTGGTGCCCTATTCACTGTGTGATTCATAACTGAATAATCAAGTTGCATATACACACTATTGTGTTTTAAGATGGTTTTCATGTTAAGTCTGGAGGGCAAGGCCATTTCTTGTGGACAAGACACAGGAATTTGCAGACAGGTCAATGGAGTACTTTCTTGTCTCTGTTGTGCTCTTGTCCATGTGGACTTGGACTCTAAGGAAGCTTATGCAGTTCGCGGTGTTGCCTGGCAGGGGCACCTTCACCCCTGAACACGGGCAACCCTAGGAATGTCACCAGGATGGTCTGGCTGTGCAAATGCAGTCTGAGATGGCAGAGGCGTGGCTCTATCCTGGGTGTGACTGTCTTTTGATTTCCTTCTGGAATGCAGTGAGGCCGAGACCTTTCTCACATGTCCCAGAGCTCCTGGTGTAAGACGACTTCATCTCTGCTGCATCCCAAGTTCCTGTGAAGTGTACAGAACACTTTAAGGAAGGAGTTCAACAGAGGAGCAAAGAAGAGGGAGAAACTCAGAAGAAGACATCGACGGAGGAGCTGGAGCTGGAGAGCATAAGGGCCAGTCAGTGGGTGACAGTGAACTGAAGGGGCTTCAGCTTGAAATGTGTGCAGTGAGGGCTGCCGTGGGCAGGGAGCCTTGCCTGGTGGAGGCCTAGAGGCTGCTGGGGCAGAGAGCCTCCCTACACCTCTCCCAGTCAACAATCCTCAGAAGCATGCTTGCCGTCCCTGGGGACAGCCTGGGCTCTGGAGAACTTGAACAAGCCAGTGTCCATCCTTCCCATGCTGGCATTCAGGGCTCTGAGGCCAAGAGCAAGTCCTTCCCACTTGCACCAAAGTAATCACTTGGACACTTTGAGAGTGTGATGAGAGCCCTTCTCCACAGGGGAGAGACCTAGCAGGAAGCAAAAATGCCTTGGGGCAGAAGAGGCCTGGACCAGCCTCATACTCTGATGTAAATACGAACAGCCAGCCAAGGACAAGGGCAAAGCCAAGGGACGTCACCAGGTAGACTCTGCCATGCCTGTGGGCTTGGAGGGTGGCTCCAGGCCCAGTGCCAGTGGATAGGTCACAGAAGGTTGGTCAGCAGTCCTGGAAGCATTGGGGTCGGAAGTGAGGGGCCAGCTCCACTGACTTCAAGTGACATGGGTCCCTGTGACATCATGCTGGTAACAAAGCTGCTGCCCATCCAGCTTTGAGGCTCTTAAGTAAGGTGCCCAGTGTCCAGGGATACACCTGTCCAAGGACCCAGGATGGATTCTCAGGGGACCGACCCTGCAGGAGTTTGGGGAGCAGAGCCCTGGGGGTGAGTGGGTTTTCTCACAGCGAAGTGGGTTTCTCTTTGTGTAAATATGTGTGTGATCTTATCTCTATTAGCACACCAGCATGCCACTTACACCAAGTTTCCCTGAATTTGGGGAAAATAGTCTAATTATAAGCCACTATTAATAATGCCTGGCAGAATGCCAGAAAGCTGAAAATAATGTTTACTGGCTTAATCAACAAAACCATGGATACATGCCCTAAGTCTACAGCTTTTGATGGAATTAAATTCCACTTGAAGATAATCATGCTCTGTGCATAGTAGGCATTTAGTAGTTGTTGGGGACACTGAGGCTTTACTGTCAATAATTCAACATCTCTGGCAGATAAGGCACAGCCAACAGCCTGCTCTCCGCCCCTCCAAGCATGCAGCAACACAGCTTTTGTGGTGCTCCAGGACTAGCACCCTCACTGCTGTGGTGAAAGAGACTTGCCACACATGACTGGGGCGTGAAGGCCCCATTCACTGGGGTTGCAAAGTGACAAGTCAAGAGCAAATTGTGACCTTAAGAATGGCCCCACCGAACTGGTTTGCCAGAGTTACGCATACTTGTGTTTAGAGCCCTGAGTGGCATGGCCTTGCGTTGTGTCTTGCCACATGATAAATTGTAGCCCTCACATGAACTGGTCAGGCTTCAGAGATGACCAAAGCGCAGCTTGCCAATGGGGCCCTGATCAATATGGCTTCCTATTGATAGGATTGCTAAAGATAGAAATTTTATTTAAATGAACCAATGCCGAGGAGTACATAGAAGATACATCTGATAAAATACAGTAGAAGAGTTTAATTTGGGTTTGATACCCAGTGAGCTGCTGCGTGCGCACACACACACACACACATGCAGACTTACACACCCACTCGTACCCAGCCTCCATGCTTTGCCCTGAGATAAAAACACATTTCTAAGAAAGGTCAGCACCTTGCAAATGCCCCTAGAATAAAGAGACTGTGAGAATGTGCTGGTAGGAGGCTGGATGCCAGAGAAGGAGAAGAAGGCAGAAAAGCCCAGTGGAAAGGGTGCTGTCCTGGGGTTGGCAGGAGCCTGAGTTTTAGTCTTCTGAGGTTGCCTTGCCGTGGGGCCCTGGAGTAGCCACTCCCCTTTCTGGAATACCATCTTTCTATTTAGAAATGAACCCACCCAACTCTGACACTCCATGGTTCCCCAGAAGGGACATCATTGTAAGCTAACAACCACAAAGGAGAAAAGCACCTGGGCTGCCTTGTCCATTCCTGTCTCCTATTCTCCAGACAACCAGGACTTGAGCAGCTTTCAGACACAGGGAGGCTGAGTTTTAAACACCAGGCCTATCTTGAGCAAGGCAGTGGGAGGGAAACATTTATCTGAGCCCTCTGTAAAGACTCCACCTGTGGCCTCATTGAGCTTCCCAACCACTGACAGGGCAAGGCTGGGAGCTTACTACCCGCTTCCTGAGCCACTCATTTGCCCTCTCCAGGTGAGGATAGTGACACATCTACTTGCAGGGCAGATGTGAGTGTGGACAGAAGCCAGGCACCACTAGGCTCAGGGGACGTGCTCAGGGCCCCAGGGCTTGGTTATGCTTCCCAGAAGTAGGTAACGAGGGGCACCTGAGCCAACAAGAAAGGGCACGTTGTCAGGCTGCTAATGTCTAATTGCAGACATTGCCATCATGGGCCTGGCACCAACTTCCACACCCGTTTGAGCAGGAAAAGTGGCAATGGCCAGGCATGCTGACTCCAGACTCCCAAGTGAGGTGCTGCACTCTCAACTGTCACCTGAGCTAAAGGCAAGAAGCTGGCCGTGGCCACTGTCCCTTTACCCATGACTTCTCCTGGAGCTTTCCTCTGCTCTCTTTTATTTGCAAAGGCAAGGGTGTGTTGTGTATCATCACTGAGGCTGTCCACACACACTCGTTTCAGGATTTGAATTTCCCTGTCTGGGCCGGACTGATGCTCCGTGGCAGGCTGGGGAGAGGCTTGTGCATGCAGCCGAGTGGGTCCTCTGGGCAGAGGCGGGGTCTTTAGCTTGGGCAGGAGAACGTAAGATCTTTGGATTCTTCTTCAGGAAGAACCCATTTGCTGCAATCTTGAGAAATGAAGTTTATCTTTTTAATAGCATAGAGAGACTTCATCTTGCATATTACAAGTTTGCCAGGTATTAGGTAATTTAGATCATAAATTCCCTTCAAAGTGACCCATCATCTCAGTATTTATATTTTTCCTCTGAAAGGAAGGGAGGCATAAAAGCAAGCTTTGTAGTTTTATATCTGTCAGCTTGTCACATAAATATCTCAGTAACAACTGATCTTATCATCATAAAACTTCCATTTGTATAGTTAAACATGTCATGTTGGCCAGTTACACAAAAAGTCAAGCACATGCAATATTCAACCCCACTCAGGCCAATCGGTCAGCCCTCATCTTGACGTCTCCCTGTGTTGGCCAGAGAGGCACTGTGTATGCTAGGCTCAACATGAGCTCCATCAGGGAGCAGAGCACCCCGAAGAGGCCGCCGTTCCCACACCTGAGGGTGTTCTCTGCAGTGTTGACAGAAGGAAGTCCTTTAGAGTGATGGATGCCTGACTGCTTTCTCAAAGGGCACCATTAGGGAACAGTTTGGCAAACATAATTCAGGGCCTTCGTGATCGTGGTAGCAAATCAGGATTTGAGCCCACTTGTACGTCAACTCTGTTAGGAGGTGGGGCTGGAAAATGACAAGCCTGATTTTATACAAGCACTCATTGATAGCTGCTGGTACCACCCACTGTGCCTGATCTAGTGTAAGGGACAGACCCCTATGTGAACAATGACAGTCCATGTGGGAAGTGTGGCAGCTGAGATGTGCACAAGAGGAGGTTAGCACACAGAGGAAGGGGGGAGTCTCAGTTTTGCCAGCAATATGGGCATGGGGGCAGGGTGGACAGGAATCTGAGAGTGCCTCAAGGTCCTGGGGCATGAAAACTGTACTTTGTTTTTTGACTCAAGATAGGACTTGACATTCATGCCTATTGGATGATGACACCATTTTTCCAGTTAAAACTTATGAGCACTAGATGCTTGCCAGGCTCTGTGCCAGGGCCAGGGGCAGAATAAGGACAGAGGCTTACCCAGCCCCAGACCTCCCAGAGCTTATAGTCTAATATGGGGGTGGGATAGTCAAGCAAACTGTCACACATGTAACTGTTTAAAGTTGTAATGAGGGCTCTATGTGATAAGCATGTAAAAGCCTTTAGCACAGTGTGCGGTCACTGCAGCCTGAGCACCTCAGGGTTCTCAATGCCAGTCACTGGATTAGCTCCCCTGACACCCCGTCTCTTGCCATCTGGACACAGACACATCTGCAGACACCAGCTGGAACTACCATATCTCTGTCCCTGAGCCCACTGCTGCACTGTGGCTAAGAGTACCACTGCAGCTGGGACTTCTGCTCTGTGTCCATTTTAACATTAACTTATTTAAAGGAAGATGCTGCCAAATTGGCTCAGGAGAGTTGACTGAACCCTGAGAACCAGTGGGTAAAACTCACAGGTCAGGATAAGGACTCACCTGGGAGCCAGGGCTAGGCCATGAAGAGGCAGGTGAGGACTGGAGTGGCCAGGTTGCATTATTCTGTGAGGTCTTACTGTTTTTATGCTTTAAAAACTACCTTTCTGTGGCCCATTATTTAGGATAAATATGCCTTTTACTCCAACCTAGAAAAATATTAATAATAACTATTCTGTATTAAAGGACTGTGTGCAAAGTGCTTCATTAACATTCTTGACAGTTCCAATGCCACGGACCGTGTTCTGCAGGCAGGGCACGGAGTGGGGAAGATTTTGGCAGACCCAGAGCTCAAACCAGAGCTGCCTGACCCCTTCCTCTGACTTCAGCGGAGGTCATTGCCACCAGATTGTTCCTCTGTCCTTCTTGGCTGACCATACTGGTCAGGTAGTATGTGATATGGCAAAACTGGTCAAACTTGGATAGGGGTATCTGAATTTCAGGGGAAAAAACTGCTTTTGACAGAAACAGTGCTTATTCTCTTATCAGACAGCAGTCCTTTGCTTACTGAGCCTGGAACATCCTCCTTCACCTGAACTTGTCCCCTCCCTGAGGACATAGCCTGAGCTCCAGTCCTCCAAGGCGCTCTCCTGTCGTCCCAGCCCTCTGAGCCGCCTCCTTCCTCCTGCCCCGTGCACCATCCCGCCTCCTCCTCGGATGCCACCTCCTGCTGCAGGCTAAGGCACTCTCAGGCGCCCGCTCTGCCTGAGTGACTGTGCCGGGTACCACTTGACATCCTTTGGCTGTGGCCTAGGCTGGGAACATGAGGGACACCAAACAAGAAATTCATCTAAGAGGCGGCTCTGGACAAGTCCGAGCTCCCAGTCAGGTAAAGCACTCACTTTGGGGACACTGGGTGCAGCTCAGATGCCCACAAGTCCCTGTGCACCGTAAACACCAACCCATAATGCTGGAGTAGGACATGCAAAGCAAGCTATGACTCCTGGCCCCAAATACGCCCTCATCACCCATGACCAAAGGCAAATAGGTACGCTAAGTCGGGGTGGTCAGGGGCTCTCAGGTGGGATAAGAACGACACGATTCTTAGACAAAAGAGAATTCCCAAGGGTCTCGGAATCCACAGCTCATCGCCCCACCAGGGCATGGTATGAGGAAGCCCTCTCACCTGTCCTGGCCTTTCTTACACACATGAGGGAGTTGCAGAGTGATTTCTTGAATAAGAAGACCCTTCAGATGTAGTTAAGTACCGACTAGAGGGGAGGTGTGGCTCACCATGTCACGTGCTTGTTCTCGCATCTTAATTCTCAAGCTAATCTTCAATTAATACCCAGGAAATCTGGACCTTTTAATTAAAAGAAGGTCTAAAAAGAAAATAGGTCAAGGGGCCTTTCTGAAAGGTGGTCCCAGTGAAGCCAAAGGCTTGCATTAGAATTTCCATGTGTCCCGGTGTTAATGGAATTTAGATCACATTGAGAATTTAGATGGCAGGAAAGGGAAGCTCCATCCTTTTCCACTGACCCAATTTGAGAAGTAAAAATTGATCAGCAGACCAGCTGGGCATGCAGACATAGACCACAGCATTTGCATGGGCTGTTAAGAGTGTTATTCAGAGCTTCTGGCAGAGGAGCCAGGCACTTCTCTGGATCCAGAGCTGCATGCTTGTGAAGAAACCACTGTCTTCATTACCTGTGTCTCAGGCCAGAGAGGCAGGTCATGGCCCCCAGGCCAACGAGAAGCCAGATAGGAAATGCACCAGTATGAGGGAGAGTATGAATCACCTGTCAACTCCAGGGACCCATGAAGAAAGGTGGCAACACAGGGAGAGGAATTTTAGAGCCTCTCAGCTGGAGACATTTTCTGAGCTTCCTCTTTCACTTGCCAATGGGCTGGAAAAAGGAAATCTGCATTCCTAAGGTTTTTGAAAATTAAGGCAAATTTACATATCATAACTGCACATATCTTAAGTGTACAGTTTGATGGATTTTGATAAATGTACACATTTTTGTAGCCACCAGCCCAGTCAAGGTCTACATTCCACGATCTCACAACATTCCCTGATGCCCCTTTTCTGGTGAATCCCCATGAGAACTAGCCAACATTCTGTTCCGTGTTATCTCACCCCAGCATAGCTCTCCCTGCTCCATAACTTCATGTAGTGTGTTCCCCTTTGTAAATGGCCTGGATTGCTCAGCCTATTGTTTTGAGATTCCTTCATGGTATCATTATAATAGTAGTTTATTTTGTTATTGCTGAGTATATGGTTATATGACCGTTATATGGTTATAACACAGCTTGTTTAGCCATTCACCTTTTGATGGGCATGGAAAAAGAAGATTTAAAAGACTCAAGGAAAAAAAAATTACTTTAAGTCAGAATTAGTAAGTTAAGTCCATAGATGTTTGCTAAATGTCAGCTCTATGGTTGGCACTGTGCTAGGCACCATGAACACAGCTGTGGACAAAATCACTGTGCCTGACTTTTTGACACTGAAATTCTGGTCGGAGACACAGATTCCGAACAAGTCATCAGATGCATGGCCAAGATAATTTTAGATTGTAATAAATTCTATGCAGGCAATATTGTTATGGAAAATAAACCAAAGATTACATTTTTAGGACAGATACTTTAACATTGTTTATTTTTTGAGTTCCAATTGCTATTAGGATCATTAACCTGATAAAAGAATCATTTGCATCAGTTTGTGATTTTCTGCCTTAAAAAATACTCACTAACCAGTAAGGTGGGGGTACAGCGTGAAATCCAGAATTTGTACTGCCCCTTCCTCTGCTCTCCCATGTTTTACTAAACCTATTTCCTCCTAGTGTGTTACCTCTTGGTGTCACAGGCACATTTGTGGTCTTTCAATGAAAATGTCTTAAAAATAAGAACCTTGGTTCTAAGAAATAAAACCAACAAATGCATGTGCTGTGGGACTTGAATTACTTCCTTCTGAAACAACCACCACCCTTTGTCTGTTCAATACTCCTGATACAAATGTTTGCAAAGGAGGCTATTTTCCCCCTGTAAGCATAGGTGTTCTTTCTCAGGTCCTACAGTCTGCATTGTTAAGAGAGAAAGAGGAAGTGGGAGTCACAGGGAGATACTTTGGCATTCTATAATAGAGTAGTTCATGGCACAATTAAAATGATGTAGTAGAACAGTAACATGATATGCTGAATTTAAATAACTAAAGCTGATTAAGGAGGACATCAGAATTAAATGCTTGATGGAATTGACAGAACAAATCCAAGATGGCCTCTCCACGTTTCAGCTGAGAGATGGTGCCAACCATTGATATTTTCCAGGCAAATTTGTTGATAGATAAAACATTTTTATAGACTTTCCATTATTCCTTGTAGCCATCAGCTTTTAATTTTCTCTTTCTAGTTAATATACTTGTGTATAATTTAAACAGAAAACTGTTCTGTTTCATCATAAAAGATTTGCCTGTGACTTTGGGTGTGTAAATCAAGCAGACAGCACAACATTCTTGAACTTGTTTTTTAAGGCATTTGTTGACAACAACAGAAAAGAAGATCACAGACACCGCCAATAAGCATGGACATCAATTATTTTTTAATTGTATAGGAGTACAGTACACTAATTAAAACTAGTATATCTTGCAATGCCAAAGGCAAAATTAATTATTAATTTTTATTAATATTCAGAAGTAGCACAAGGAATGCATTAATAAAGATTTGGTGGTAGTGACTGAGATCTTGTTTAGCTTTATATTTTAGGAAAAAAAAAAAAAAGGTCTGCTGGCTCGATCTGAATAGAGAAGCCTGAACTGGAGGGATGATCTTTATTGAAATGGAACGTGCTGTCCAGAGAGGGTATTTAGTGACAGAAGATGAGATGTGGAGAGAGATTACGTGAAAACCCCAAAAGCTTGTCTATAATGGTTTGACTTGACAACTCTACATTCACCTGTAAAATTGTTATTGTTACCTTAGATACTTTTGGTTATTAAATTGGATATTTTAGTTAAGCCATCTTGAGTTGACATTTAATAATTCATTTAGGAGCCGTGCACAGAATATTATCCAGCTCACCAAATCCGAGATGAACAGAATTAGTTCTGTGCACTAAAAAGATTTTGACAAGAGTTTCTCCTTCTCTCCCTGCTCTTCCCTCCTCCTTTCCTTCCCTTCTTCTCCCCTCTCCCCTCTTCCTCTCCTGTCTTTCTCTCCTCCTCTCCCAGCCAGAGGAGTCTGTAAGGCTCTCTTGTTCTACCTGGCAAAGAGAGAAGCACATTTATGGTTTTAGGCTGCAGTCTTTAAGTCTACCAGGGTGCAGCCTTAAAACCGTGTGAGGTGTCCATGGCCCAGTATCCTGGGTGTCCTTCAGTGCAAGCAACGGGCTCTCAATTTGTGCAGCCTTGGACTAGATATCCTTCATGTCTGCTTCCTTCAGAAGGAATTTTGCCTTTGTGAAGTCTGTACCCATTAAAACCTTCAATGAAACAAAGAAAATCTCAACACTTTAATGGTGGGAAGGCTGTCTGTGGAAGGATAGGCTGCTTAGCCACAAGCTCTGAGATTCCCTAACACACGTCTGTCAGTCTCAGTGGAGTCAGCAGACTCACACCCTCCTCCTCCTCCTAATCGGGGATGCTCCGCCTCACCCAGCCCAATGCTGCATGTTCGCGAATCTTCAAGGGTGAAAAGGAGAGGAACAGAGCATTCACAGCTACAATGAAGCTACAAGCAGCAGTAGGCAACACTGTATGGTACAGCATATGCACAGTTCATGCCTTCCCTTCACACCTCGGAGTACACCAGGACTCCCCGTCAAGCTCAAGCTGTCACCATTCTCATGGGAATGCAGCTCTCTGAAGAACACTTCTTCTACCTGATGGTCCACCTTCCAGAACACTGCTTCTGGGAAACAGCATTAGGCCAGACTGAGAAGGCATGTGTTCCCTCAGATGTGTTGGAAATTTGCCTTAGGAAAAATAGGAGGAAAGGTGGGTCTGACTTCACACTGGCAACCTCTGGCTAGACTCACATGCCTCAGGGTAGAGGTGGCCATGCATTCAGAATCAGCGTGATCTAAATAAATGTCTCATTCATTCCACTAGTGTCCAGAGGGAGATGAAGGAGGTGGCTTCATCATACCAGGGTGGGTGATGTATCAGCTGCCTCCAGGTGATGCCAAAGGTAGCTAGGTAACTCCAGGCCGTCACTCTTAGGGCTTTAGATGCTTAGTGATCCATATTGAGAGAGTGCAGCTTGCCTTGCTTTTAATCCCTCAAAAATTGCACAGATATATGTTGCAGTGTACACCAGTTATTAGGTAGATGCTGTGATAATTTGGTTTTATACAAAAGGCAATTTTACTTATTTATTCAACCACCCTTATTGAGTATTTACACTATTCAGGGGCTTATTAGACCCTGAGGATTCAGAACAAACAAGGAAGGTGAGTATATCAGTTACACATAGCTCCCAAACTCAGGAATTTAAGCAGCAATTATGCCTTATTAGTGTGCATGTAGGTTAGCTGGGGTTTGGCTTGTCTAGAACAGGCTTCACTAGGCAGCTCTGCTCCGACTTTGGGCTGATGAAGTATCTGGTCTGGCTCTTTCCACCTACCTCTCATCCTTTCTGGATGAGAGAGCTAACTGGGGCAGGCCCCCCTCACGATGATATCAGAGCACAAGAGGGTCAGCAGAAACCTGCAGGCTTCTTAAGGCCTAAACTCAGAACAGATACACTATCATTTCCATCCACATGCCATTGGCTAAAAGCAAATCATGTAGCTAGTCTCAGAGCTAAGAGGCAGAGAAGTGTATTCTAACCACCCACAGTGAGGCCACACAGCAAAGGTGTGGATGCAAGTGAGTGTGATGAAGATCAGCAATTAAATATACCATAATAAGGTGTCATGTCATATTATCTATGCCCCTGAGAGCCAAAAAACTGGTGACTTCTGCCTGGAAGGTTTGGGAAAATAACTCCTGTGCTCTCCTTCATTCCATTATTCCTATAGGAGGAGAGGTACCTTAACTTCTGGAAAGGGTGGGAAGAGTCTGTTGCCCCTGGGGGATTAAGCTATGAATGGTTCACTCCGTTCTGTGGTCTGCCCTGATCTTCCCCAGAGACTGCTAACCTTGCAGGGCAAGGGTGCTCTTGGCTCCTGCTCTTGTGTGGCAACTACACCATCAAACTGCAGATACAAGTCCTGACTCTGTCCTGCCCTCGGGAACAGTAGGAACAATACCACCTTGGCTTGGTAGCAGCCGGCTGAGTAAGTGGCCAGAGGCTAGCCTGAGGGAGACAGGGAGCCTCACGTCATCTCCCAGTGCAAGCCAGCTTGGCAAACAAGCACGCTGATGTTTGAATCCCTCCGTGATCCTTAGGTCTTCTTATCATTTGTTTGAAGGGATCTGAGTAGTGTTTCAGAAGTCCTCCAAAATGATAGATTGTGCCCTTCCTTGTAGAGCTCCTAGGATGGTACGGGGCCTGTCTGGAAAGGATGGGTGGCTCCAGGATCTTTACAGCCCTACACACAGAATGCTCTCTCTTACTGGGGCTCATTAATATTCTACATTCTCCTCCTTTCCCCACCCAAAAGTTTCCCAGTTACTCTCCTCATTGGCTACTGTGGTATATCTCCAGCTCCATGTCACCAGATACTGGACAGGTAATACTTATACAGGATATACAGTAAAGAATTAACAATGATCCAGGAAAGTACATCAGTTAGACAAATTAGGCCCAGCATTCTTTTTGGCTTCCTAAACCTCTGTCTGTGTTCGCTCATGTATGTGGATCCTAGTAATCCAAATCAACATTTTATCCTTCATTTTTGCTACCCACGTCCCAGCTCTTCCATGCACTAGCTCTGTGAACTTGTGTAAATTGCTTACCCTTTCTAAACCTCAGTCTCCTCATCTATAATGTGCAGATGGAAGTAGGACCTGCCCATTCACAGGGTTGTGACTGTCAGCAAGACTTACTCAAAGGGAAGAACTTAGCCCACTGCATGGCACAGGGGAGGTATTCCATGCAGAATGGCTGTTAATTTCTTTATTAATCTAGGGCACACACTCTGAGTTAGAGGCTGGTAGACCCAAGTCGCATCCTCCTTTGTGCAGATGTGAGTCCTGTTAATCTTGGTCTTTCATCTTTGCTTACAGCTATGTGATGCTGATTCTCAAAGCAGATTTGGAGGAAGATTTGTTTCCATAAATCATGTTTATATGTTCCTGAGGCTTTGTTTACTGGATTAGGGACAAGTTGAGGGCATTAGGGTACAAGTCTGTTCAGATGGGTGGAGGAGGGAAAAAGCTAGGGGGAGTTGTTTGATACATGCAAAGGTGGGAGCTGACCCAAGAATTTGGCTTCAAGGTCAAATGAAGGACTATTTTACGGCATGAGGGACAGCCCTGAAGTAGAGTTGTGGAACTGGGTAAGGGTTCTTTTCCCAGGTCCTAAAGTCATGCAAGTCCATGACAGCCTCATCTTGATCACATCAAGAGCTTCTGGCAGGAGGATCTCTGATACCTGACATTAAAACCCTGAGCATGTCATGTTGGCAGTGGCTGTGCAGACAGCACGGACCCTCAGAAGTTGTACAGCTGTTTGAAATCAAATTTTTCTAAGAGAGTTTATTAAACTTACTCTGAACTGTTTACCCTCTGCAAGAGCTAGAAAAGATCCTTTCAAAATCTGTGAGGAAGAGTTTTCTCACAGAGGCTTTTTGCATGACCTGCAGAGTCAGAGCAGGTCCTGAAGATGCAGAAACTTATCTGCTTTGATCCTTTGTTTAAGCAAAGCATGGGACGGTGTCTAGATTGGCTTCAATAAATTTTAGAGTCACTGAAAGCCTCTGAACCAGGCTTCTGGCCAGTGAGCATTAACCTGGGACCACACTGGATTTTTTTAAAACTGTCAAACTATTCCAATTAGGTATATACTCATATACGGATAAATTCCTATTTTATTTTTTGTCAAAACTCAGTTTGTCACCTCCTCTATTACACCTTCTCCAATAACCCCCCCACCCCCACTCCAGTCACCTCCACATGAATACCAGCCCCATCCCTTATTCAGACTTTCATGGCATCATCCAGCTTCATGATTATGGGGAATTCACTGGGTTCCCTGAGTAGAAGACCACCAGTATCCTGAGATTGGATCTGCATCCTCTTCTTTCCATATTCCCAGGATTTTGCAAACGCTGGCTCTGAGACAGCTTCAGTAAATGTGGACTGAGCTGAAATAACACATTTAACACAGGTTTAATCATTAGATCAAGTCATTGTATTGGGTTGACCACTAAACAACTTAACCACCTGGGTAAAACAAGTTGACTAATTTTAGATTCTTACACATGATTGATAATAGATTCATACTAAAAATTGAGAAAGGTATCTTTGCTCTTTGTAGGGACAGGAGAGAAGCCTCATTCATTCATTTAACTAATAGCTATTGATCATCTGCCATGTGTAAGGCCTTTGCACTAGTGACAGGTTCACCACTAGTACTGGTATCACTAGACACTAGTATGTATGTGCATCTGTGAACAAAATATATAAAATTCCTTGCTCTCATGGAGCTTACATTTTAATTGCAGAGACACAGACAAAAACAACAAATTACCAGGCAGGTCAGATAGTATTAAGGGCTGCAAGAAAAATAAAGCAAGGTGGGGTTATAGAGGGTGCCATGGGGATTATTATAATATTAAATAGATGGTTAAAGGGGCCTCACAGAGGCTGTGACATTTAAGCAAAAAACATAAAGGCGTGAGGGAACTGGCCTACAGGTATTTGGGGGAAAAGCATTTCATGAAGAAACAGCAGCCTATGGAAAAGCTAAAAGAAGTATTAAAGAAATATTTTTGGGCAGAAGAAAAATAACAAGTTGAAAATCAGATCTATAAAAAGGAAGGATTACCAGAAATGGTAAAAAAGTGAGAAATAATGCAATACATTTTAAAGATATAGCTTTTTAAGGATATAGCTAAAGATTGAGATTAAGGTTGAGATGGAGGTCAAGATTAAGGCACAATCACACTATAGATAAGAATGTAAAAATATCTGTAGAATTAAAATCTGTGGTCACATCAGCACAAGAGATAGGAAGATTGGAAGGAGAAAGTAGAAATATACTATTTTATACATAAAGTGGCATAATATAGTTTGAAAGTAGCCTATAATGAGATATCACCTCACACTGGTCAGAACGGTCACTATCCAAAAGACAAGAAATAACAATTATTGGCAAGGATGTGGAGAAAAGGCAACTTTCCTGCATTTTTAGTGGGAATGTAAATTGGTTCAGTCTCTGTCCAGTACGGAAGGGCCTCAAAAAACTGAAACCAGAAATGCCATATGTCCCAGAAATTCCATTTCTGGGAATTTACCTGAAGAAAACAAAAATCACTGATTCTAAAAGATATATGCACTGTTATGTTTATTGCTACATTAATGTCAATGTACAATTATTTGCCAAGAAATGGAAGCAACTAAAGTGTCTATTTATAGATGAATGGATGAAGCAGATGTAATACATATATACAATGGAATATTATTTGGAAGTAAAGAAGCAGTAAAAGAGAAATCTTGCCATTTGCAACAACATGGCTGGATCTAGAGGGTATTAAGCTAAATGAAATAAGCCAGGCAAAAAAAAGACAAGTATATGATTTCACTCATATGTGGAATCCAAAGCAAAACAAATGAACAAAACAGAAATAGACTCTTATACACAGAGACTAAACACAAAACAAAACAAATGAACAAAACAGAAACAGACTCTTACACATAGAGACTACCATGGGGCAAAGGTTGAGGTGGGTGGATGAAATAGGTGAGGGGGATAAAGAGGCACAAAATCTCAATTATAATATAAATTAGTCATGGGGATAAAAGTACAGCATAGAGAATATAATCAATAATACTGTAATATAGTTCTATGTTGACAGTACCCACACTTATTGCGGTAGCATTTAATAATGTAGATGACTATTGAATCACTATGTTGTATACTTGAAGCTTGTATAATATTGTGTACCAACTATGCTTCAATTAAAATAGGAAAGAAAATCCCACAAAAGAGCCAAGAGGTAAAGATACACTTGACAAACCATAAACAATCACTATAAAAATGAACAAAAATATTTACCTAATAAGCTTTCTTTAGATAAGAAAATGGAATCTAAAAAATTACTCAATTGTTTCAAAAGTAGGTAGAAAAAGAGGAAAAGAAACAAAAAAAAACATATGGGAGAAATATCAAACAAATAGCAATATGGTAAACTTACTCACCATATTAATAACTAATTAAATGTAAATGGCCTAACATATCAATTAAAAACACAGAGATCATCAGACTTGATGAAAAACTAATATCTAACTATATCATTAATGTTTCCATGTGGAAATCCTTTCTCTGTAGTTTCAGGAAATTCATATATTTCTCCAAATTATGATACTAATAAGTAACAGTCAAGAAATTGGAAAAAAGAAAAAATACAGATCAGGAATCCACTGAAGCCAGCTCAAAAGCAAGGACTGGAGATGGGCATGCAGAGTAGAGAGTTAATGTAAACAAGGACAGGAACCAGGGAAGTAGCAGGGGAGAGAGAAGCAGCTACAATCTAATCAGTTAGTCATAATTGTTACCATGTTGTGAATTTGTGTTTGTGACCCTGTCTTCTACTAACAGTGAATCATTCTTGCCAATGGAATAATTATTAATAAGTTTATATGCATGGTACTTTTTAAAAATGATTTTTATCCTTTATTTTGTCAATGTGGTGAGTTACATTGGTTGATTTTTGATTAGCAGAATTTTTTTTCATTATTAAAGTATATGTTTTTTAGTTGTATACACTTACATTGGTTTAAAGGATATGACACAATGATTCAGCAGTTACACATATTATTAAATCCTTACCCCAACTAGTGTAATTACTATTGGACAACACAGAAAGATGTTACAGAACCATTGGTTATATTCACCATAATGCATTTCCATCCCCATGACCAACCTATATTATGATTGATATTTTGTGCCTCTTTATCCCCCTCATTTATTCCACCCACCTACCCCAACCCTTTCCCCATGGTGACTATCAGTCACTTCTCAGTGTTCCACAAGTCTACTGCTGTTTTGTTCATTTTATTTTGTTTTGTTTTTAGATTCAACATATAAGTGAAATCATATGGTATTTGTCTTTCTTTGCCTGGCTTATTTCACTTAGCATAGTACCTTCTAGGTCCACAAAAATAAACTTGAAATGTATTAAAGACCTAAATATAAGACATGAAACCATAAAACTCTTGAAGAAAACACAGGCAAAAATCTCTTGAACATAAGCTTGAGCATTTTTTTTCTGGACCTGTCTTTCAGGCAAGGGAAACAAAAACAAAAATGAATAAGTGAGACTACATGGTACATTTTGCATAAATCCTATGAGTGGTGTTTCAAGAACATGTATTTAATTAAAATTAAGTTCATAAATTGGCATTTTTAGCACATGAGCCTGTGCAGTGCTATTAACTTTAGTAATGTTATTTTACATTGACGTTAGTAATGTCAATGTTACATTATTTAAATACTATATTACAATATTTGCTAGCATTTTCCAATGTTTAATACTATAACTATAGGCTATAGTTATTTGTAAATACTTCAAAGAATAAATACAAAGAGGAGTATGTTGTGAATTACTCTGAAATAAAATTAGAAATAGATCTAAAATCTGAGTTAGCAAAAAGAATATCAATTCCAATGGCAGAATCAAAATCAAGGCAAGAAAACAAAATATTTTTATTGTTAGAAAAATAAATAACCTTTTATGAAGGAACATGTACCCTTAAACCCAATTTGTAAATGCTTTTTGACACACTCTTAATAATTTAACCAATATCAAAGCAAAAATGAAAGGAATTTTTCTACATTTGTAATATTTGTCATAAAAATGGTAAAGATGTGCATGAAACAATTCATGCTTTGCATATTTGAAAATTTTTAAAAAATAATACCTTTAGATATTAAATTTTCTTGTATTTTTTCAAATTTGTAAATGATTTTAATGTGACATTTATTTTGTGTTAATATTCCCTTTCAAATTAGTTTCTATCAGCAAGTGTGTATATCAGGTAGTGATCATTTCTATGAATTATTGAAAAAATATAAATATGTACTCACGCAAAAAAAAAAGTACTATGAAAAATATAGGATAACATGATTTAAGAAATTTTCAAGAATTCCTTGGAATTCTATTTCTTGCTCCAGAAAGCCAAAGATTAATATCTAAAGAAACCTACATTTAAGATGACAAAAATAGCTTAAAATAAAAAGATAGAAAATGTACACTATGCAAAAAATAATTAAAAAGAGACTTACAGGACTATATTAATATAAGACTTCAGTATAAAAGTAGACTTCAGTACAATGAGTATTGCCAGAGATAAAGAGAAATTTCTTAATGATACAATGCTGAAATCTTCCAAAAACATATCAGACAAATATGTATGTACCTAAAAAGTAGATCCTCAAAATACATAAATACCGGTAGAATTAAAAGCAAAAAAAGACAAAAACAAAATATAGTTGAAAATTTCAGCACTCTTAGTAACTGATGGAACAAGTACAATATGTACACATTTACTAAAACCTTTAGTAATCCTATCAACCAATGGGACTTAATTGACATTTATTGAACGTTTTACCCAATAGCAACAAAATACATTTCTTTTCAAAGTTGGGTAAAAAGGGGATTTGGTCCAATTCTCATGCAACCATACTCCATTAGCTAGCTCTAAAATTCTATAGAATTTTCACCAAGATAGGCAACATGTTGAGCCATTCAAAAAGTGTGAATAAACTTAAAATACTTGAATCATGTAGGATATATTCCTAGTATAATAGAAATCAATAATAAAAAGACATCTGAAAAAGTCCCAAATGTTTGGTAAAAGTATTTCTGAGAAATTCACAGATCAAAAAAGAAATTACAAAAGAAAGTCTAAAATAATTTGAACATTTGAACTGAATGAATATGAGAGCATAACATCCCACATTTATCAGATGTAGCTAAAGCAATTATTTAGAGGACAATGTATAGCTTTAAAGGTTTATTCCAGAAAAAAACATTTAAATATATAAGCTTGTAATTTATGAAGATAGAAATAAGTATAAGGAAAGAAATAATAAAAAGCAGAAATCTATAAAAGTAGAAATATATAAACTGCAGGAATAAAGATCAATGAAACCATAAATTGTTCTTTGAGTAGATAAACAAAATCAATAAACCCTCTAGACAGACTCATCAAGATGAAAAAGAAGACGTAGATAAGCAATAATAGAAATGAAAGAGGGGACATCACACAGATCCTACAGACATTTAAAAGATAAAGAAATATTGTGAGCAATTTAATGTAAATTTCAACAATTTAGAAGAAGTGAAAGACATTAAAAGATATAAATTACCAAAGCTGACACAAAAGAAATAGAAAACTCAAATAACCCTATACATGAATGACAAAAAGAAATCTCACAGTGAAAACTACATCACCAGATGGCTTCACTGGTGAATTCAAACATTTAAAGAAGTGGTGTTGCATCTTGCTTGGGAGGTAACTTCTAATGTCAACATATGTTTGCAAAGGATTTTAACTCCAATGAATGATCATTATCTGATAAGAAATCAAAACCGACTAATTCAAGATAAAAAAAAAATTTTGAGTACCAAAAATATTTTGAGTAACCTTTATATCTAGAGGTCTGTAGAGGCAGAATTAGAAATTGTTTGACTGGAAAAGATTCCCAATTGCTCCTAAGAGGCACTGTGGTCATAACTGTTGAGTCCAGACCTTATGGCCCTACAGCCAACACCACAGACCCTACATATCCATCCCTCGTGTTATCACTATGTTATTGGTGCCTCACGAAATAAGATGTGGGCACTTTCTGCCACTACCCTCTGTGGATTCTGCACAATCCATACTTCATTGTTTCATTAAGGCTTATTCAAAGACTCATGTTCCTGTGCTGTATTTCAAGAGAGGCTCAGAAAATATCTTGTCATTCCAACCTCTATGGAGGCAGTTGGTCTCTGGCTCATAAAAGTGGGGAACAGCTCACACATGGAAGGGCATCAAATGTTGAGGCAATTGTAATATCATATCCTAAGTAATGCATATAGGTGTAAAAAAATGATCAAAACCATCCTTAAAAATCTCTTATATTGTCCAGTTACGTGCCCCTGTACGGATATGCCAGTTTTCATTAAGTTCAACAGTGCCAGTTTTTTCTCCAGGGTTGGAATAAACTTTTGCTAGTTCAGTTCTGGTACAGAGCAGCAGATGATGTAATTGGATTACTTAAGAGGCCATGTAATGTTAAAAAAATATATATATATATATATTTAAATATATTTTTTATTTTTAAACCCTAGGCTTATACTAGAATGGTGAGATGCTTATGACCAAATGAGGGGATGTTTTTTCTCCTGTTCTTTTCTTCTGCTGCACCACCTCCCAGCCTCACTCTTTCCTCATCTTTCTCCTCCAACTCCTCCTAAGCAAATGATCCCTTTAGTTTGATGCTTATATAATGGGACTCAGCTGTTTTGCTGCAGCTCCCTGACAGATGGAGCAGAGATTTTTACCAATAGCTTCCTTACAACACTCTCTTACATCAAGTCCTAGAAGCTCAAGAAACAAAAAAAAGTTGATCTTTTCCTCTACAGATGGGCAGACTGAAGCCAATGAGGTGCAGAACTTGTCTTAGATAATGGAGCACGGCTGTGGCCATCAGTACAAGGGCACCGACTGTTTCCTAATACATCTTCTTGTACATATTTTCTTACCTTCAAGAGTCCAGACTTTCAGAAAGGGGGTTGGACTCTCTTGGTATTAAGAATTCAACAAAGCCATTGTTCTGAACTATTCCTTGCTTCCCAAATCTGTGATAAGAATATCCTAGAAACTGGGTTTTTCTATAAAAAAGCATTTCCCCACGTGGACTGTGTACATTCTGCCTCAAATTTTCTTTGGCAGTTTGACAGTTTAAAAATACTTGAGTATCTCTTTCACGTTGTTTCTCCTCACTGTTAAAGTGCATTTTTCACTTGTATTTCCTCCAGGAACACTCTTCCTCCCTGACGGGCCATCCACCACTCCGTTCCTCTGACTCTCCTAATTCCTGATTTTCTTGCCTACTTTTCACTGGCAACATCTTTTCAAACTCCATGTTTGAATTTATTCTTTTCAAACTAACTCCAAAGTGTGAAGAAGGAGCTTAAATCTCTTGCTTCATGTCTTTCACAAACCTTAATTAGATTCAAATATGAAAACAAAAGTCCAAAGCATCTGGGAAATAATCCCTCATTCCACCACAACTCTGTGAGGGCCTTATGTGGGGTAGATGTGAAAAAAACATAGAGTGTTGAATGATCTGGAGGTTGACCTGAGTACTAGTTTGAAATTTCTGACACTAAAATGACTTCTCTTTTTTTTCTTTCTGGGATTCAGAGGGTTGAGTTCATTGTAATCCTCAGTTTACAGCATATTTTCAACATTGATCTATGCAAGATCCCTTTTTTATTTGCCTATTTATTTATTCTCTTTTAACCCCATCCCCTTATCCATAGGTGCACCACTACAGTGTGCTTAATGCTATCTGTTCATGACAAGTACATACTGTTAGTGTGAATGCATTTTAATGTACATAAATGTTAAGATCCACGTTGCTTTGTGTACATATATCCATTGCTTTGGATCACTACACATTTCCACAGTTTACTTATCTTCCCAGGGCTAGATACATAGGTTTTCAACTTCTGCCTCCCAATTAATATTGTGGCTAACATCTGTGTGTCCATTATAATTATCTGAGTGCTTCTTTGGAAAGTGGATCCAGAGGAGAATTCCGGGATCATAGAGTATAGTGGTTGCTATGGCAGGCCCACTTCAAGACCAAGGGATCTTCAGCTGCTGCCAATGGGTCTCAACTGAGTCCCTCTTCAGGGACTAAGAGAGTTGCCTCACTCAAGGTCCTGGCTCCTCCCTCCCCTCCATTGTCTCAAGGTGGGACAGCTCTGAAAGGCCGTCCAGCTCCAGAGCTCTCTGGAGGATAGTGTCATAGCTGAGGCCCTTGTGGTGACTGCATTCCAGTTCAGCTTCTACCAGTTTCACTGCCCTGAACATTCATTCTGAGCATGCTCCCCAGTAAACCTCTTGTGTAAATGGCTCATTCTCAGTGTCTGTTTGCTAGCAAAACAACCTGAGTCATGGGCAGTGCATTTAATATGACTAAGTAGCCATGATGCCCAGCGCAGCGTCAGTTTCTTGCATTCCCTCGTTTTTTAAACATTGGGAATTTTCTAGCAGTCCAATTGTTACAAATGCATTAGGTATAAAATGATATCTTTTTTGTTTTAATTTTCATTACTAATGATTTTTAAACTCTCTTTTTATACTTACCAGTTTTGGAGTTTCTCCTGGTCTTCTCATTTCCTTTTCATTCATACTCTTCTAATTTCTCTCTCTTCCTTTTACTGACATTATTGCATGGAATACCATTCAAATTTATTTTCCTCAATACCAAGACAAATTTAATTTAATGAAAAGAAAATTGACCATTTTCTTTTTGGGGCTACTATCTAGATATTAACCTTCTCAGTTTAAAATATTACAATACTTTCTGCCATTCTGTCCTTGGTTTATTAACTTATCCAAGGTATCCAGGGGACTAAAAGCCTTCATCTTCACGTGAATAATTCTGTCAGGTGTTTCTGCTTGCCATTTGAATTTTAAAGTTCTGTTTAGAAAGTATTCTCTCTCTCTGAGTCATATTGATATTATACTTTTTTTCTAATAATTACATGTTTTTACCATTTCAACAACATCTTACATTTTCACATTTCAATCCATTTAGAGTCCACTTGGATGTAATGTAAGGTAGAATCTTGTTTTACATTTCTCTATAGAGTGATCTAGTTTTCTCAGAAATACCAAATAATAAATTTGGCCTTTCTCCTTAGGCTGGTAGCACTCTTGGTCTCCTGGTCTAAGTATTCTTCATCAAAACCACAGGGTTTACATCGCTGACTTTGTAACATGACTTTCTATTCAGTACAGCAATTCTTTCCCTTTTAATCTTCTTTTTTGTTGTTGAAACACTACTTTTGTGTATTTATTTCACCCCATTTCACAGTAATTTAAAGTAAATTAAAATTTTAGAGTGAATCTGTGAATTTTGTTAAAAATCCAAATTGGATCGTTTTGAATTTTTATTTGTGCTGAATTACATTTATGGATTAAATACAAGAGAATTGGCATGCTCATAATGTTATCATGCTGATAGTATTACCATTAGTTTTTGATGTATTATTTCTGTATACTTTATGTATTGTTGCCATTGTGAGTGATATCTTATTTTTTAATTATATTTCCTTGTTGTTTAGTTAGTTAAAAGAAACATTGATTTTTGTTTAGTTTGATGTTCTACCCAGCTATCTTGCTGAACTTTCTTATTAATGAAAATATTTTTCTGTTGATTCTGGATCTTTCTTTTTGTGTGATTGTTCTGTAGATGAACATATCAATTGCAAATGATGATGGTCTTCTCATTCCCTTTTCATTTATACTCTTCTTATTTATCTCTCTTCCTATTACTAACATTATTGCATGGAAAAACATTCAAATTTATTTTCCTCAATACCAAGACAAAGAAATTGCCTTTCATTCTCAGTTTGCAAAATAGTATGAGTTATGACTATATGTTAAAAGTTTCTTTAACCAAAAAATACAGAATGTATGCACGCTAAAGACAAACGTATTAATGTGTCTCTTTCAGTGCCTTCTCTAAATCCCTCTGCAAAGGTACCTGTTCTGATGATTATTTGCTGGTCACTCCACGGCATTAACTTCATTGTAAGCCCAGACCTTCGGAGCCCTCTCGTGTTTCCACTTGCTCTCTTGAATTTCTATCATCACCGTAGAAGAACATGCCTGGGCCAGTGAAGATGAGAGACTCAGGGAGCTGAGTTGCCCCAGTTAGGTCAGCAGAGGTCCATTGAGTCCAGTTGACTTGCAGGTGCTGGAGAAAGCCCAGCCAAGATCAGTGGAACTGCTCAGCCAAGATCAGCCAATCACAGGTCATTCCACAGCTGTGTGAACTAAGAAAGTGCTTATTGGTGTATGCACTGAAATTCTGTGGCTTTTAGTTACACATCAGTTGCAAAACTACAAAGATGTCACATATCAATGCTCTCTTTGGTCACCATCCCAGGTAAAAATTCCAACCAATAAGGGAAACCCCTTCCCCCAACTCCCACTCACCAAGGCCCCTGCTGCTCCCTCTCCCTATCATGCCCCAGCCTGTAGGACAGTGAGTACGCCATTGACTTAAGCACATACTGCCAGCACAGTTTAGAAAGAGTGCTGATAGCTCCTTGGAGCTTCAGTCATTTTCCCAAGTTAATATTGCTGAGTTCCCCAGGGGACCCAGGAAGCCCTGAGAGCTGGACCTTGAACTCTGCCCTAACAAAAGAATACAAATACATCCTGGGCCTCTGAAGTTCTTGGGGATCATAAGTGATTGTATGCACAGCTACTACTTGAGATCCGCAAGCATAAAGAGCAATTTCAAGTCCCCAGATTTTGTAGGGTTTTGTTACTGAAGGTCTACCATTCATTCTGCCTCTACTTCAGCAAGTGTAATTGCTGCAAAGGGTTGTTGTCAGGACCTGCAGCTGCCAGGTTGGTGAGCCCAGCCAGCATTCTTGGTCTGGAATCATGTTTTTTTTTAAATTAATTCTTATTGTTGTCCACTTCACAGTTTTGCTGCTGTACTGTAGACCCTAGTATCAATTTTAGTTGAAAATGCTGAAAAACAAAAAGGTAATGCCACTTCCCACACTGTTTCAAAAGGTTTTTAAGTGGAAAAAGGTATTTAGTATTTTTAATAAGCATCTTCAATACTATTGAGTTGGTTTCTTTGTTCATATCACAAGATTAATTATGCTGTCAGACACTTTCAAGGCCTGCTTAACAAAGATTCAGTGATATAATGGTTTGCTTTGCACTGCCTTTTTTCTGCATAGCAATCACAATCAGCATTAGACAATTTAAAACCCTTTCACCAGCCGGAAGTTCTGAAGAGCCTTTTAATCAACAAAAGTAATTTTGCAAACAACTAGATACAGCATTTTTCATATTAACTAACTTGCATTTCAACTCTGCAGGCTTGATTTTTCCTGGGTCTCTGATTCCTGGAAACTGGGTTATTTTGAGAGCCTAGAATCTAAAAGTGGGGATCACCACATCCTGTCTAACCTGGGTAATCCCAAATTTTCACATTCCATTTCTCCACTTTGCTTATTAAAAAGATAACACTGGCATACAAATATAATTCATTTGTTTCAATTATCTCTTAATATACAAATCTTGTGTAATCAATTAAACTCCTTTTTCGTTGATTTAGTTACCCAGAGAGCTTCATCTTGCTATTTTTTAATGACTACAATTTGTGTTAGAGTGCTATAGCTTTATATAATTATTATTATTTTTTAAATTTGCTCATTTTTAAAATTATTGTATTTGTGTATGTCTGGAATTAGGAAATTCTCCGAGCACCACTTTGGGATTTTAAAGTTCAAACTTTTTTTTGAGATTGGCAATAACTGAGTTGAAGCTGAAGTTCTTTGCTCACACAGTGGCAGCCCCTTACAAAACTAAAGGTTTTGAGGTTTTGTACTGGAAAGATGGATTCTTTGGGTGCCATAGCAGGGAGATACATTTAGCTTTTTTTTTTTTTAATCAGGCACATTTTTCTAAATGAAACTAACCTGCTAATGACACATTTAAAACATTCATTTAAAAAAAAAGAGGAGGCAGGGAAGGCCCAGCCGGCAGCAATAATTTGTATCGTGGCTGTGTGCAGTAATTAACCACTGCAGCAGTGATTCCTGTACCCTAACCCCCCGTGTGTTTGACACTATTTCAACCCTGGTGAGAAGTGACCCAGGGATCTGGAGCCACAGGACACGAGGGGCAAGTCCTGTCACAAGAAATAACAGGGTCAGGAGACGCGACTAATGAAGTCATAGCAACTGGTGCACGGAGCCAATCAGAAGAGGCGCCAATCTGTAAATGAGGATATAATTAGCAGAAAAAATAACATGCTTTGGTTGAATTCGAGGGGAGCCTGTAATGACTGGATATTGAGAAAGATTCCGAAAGATTAGAGCAAACATTATGCAACAAAGAATACCTAATTAGGGGAAAAAAGTGAATATGCCTTAATTAGAGGGAAAGACATGATTGAAAGACACAGAGTTGTCTTTTAATACAAACGTAGTAATGAAGGTTGGTGCATATCTCCTGGTTTGGCTCAGCTAAGCACTCTGAATTAGCGCGAGTGGCACACACATCTGGTTGCAGATGGCTCTTTATACAATAGGACACACAGAGGCCCCTGAGTGTATTTTGCCCCATTGAATGGTGCCTATGTACTGCTCAAGGCACAGGTAGCTAGCTGGTCATCTTGGTCCTAGAAGCCTCCTGCCTTCTGAGACATAAGTATCCCCACACTTGTCATGGTGGTTGAAATGTAGAAAGCAGATTGTCAAGTGCAAAAAATATGTGTCCACGTGTCAACATCTAGGCATGTATATCAGGAACCTCTGACGATTTCCTCTCAGACCTATAGCTGGCAAGATGTAGATTTTACTGAAGGAATTAAAACAGAGCCATCCTTCTCCCAGACCCCCAGGCCCAAGCAGGTCCCTCTTGTCACCCCAGCAGGGTCCTGGGAGTTTTTATGATCCCAGACAATGAGGAAAGAATGCTACCAGTTGCCTTTCTTTCAATGCAGCAGATATTTCAGGACTCTAAGCTGCTACTAATTTTTCCTAATAGAAAAACTACATGTTGTTTTAGTTCCTCTCTTTTTCCCTTTTTTCCAAACTGTTCTGAGTATTGATTTTCATTTATTTTACACGATTCTTAATTGTCATCATTAGCTATCTATGCCACATACCCCTGCTTAAATATACCCTGTCAATTTTGCGGCATATTTATAGATTAATTTAAATGTGTTTTTAAATTTATGACTGCATACCTTTGGTATGTTCGTAACATTAAAATACTTACGGTACAGAATTTTTTAATTAAAACTATTCATCAAAGAAAGTCCAGGTAGCGAACGTCTCCTTGTTTGCGGTGGGGGTTCTGGCAGTCAGAGCAAGCAAAATAATAGGTCAATTAAAAAAAACCTAAAGATAGCATTTCCAAATACCCAATTGTTTAATGAGCATTTGCCAACGAATCCCCCCAAATTAAATTACGAACTTGTTTTTTAGTTATGGGCAGCAGGGCTGCATGTGGCAGAAGCAGAGAGAAAAAGGGTTAAGGAGGGGGACTATTTCTGCCCCAACTTCTACACGTTTGCTTTTTGGGATTTGGACAGGAGGGTGAGAGGGACCATTTTCTGGAAATCAACACTGAAGCCATGATAAGGTCCACATCATTGTATGCCCCAGTCTGCTGTGTCTGCTTTGTCTGGACCTTTTAAAACTCACAGTTTCACCCTGACAGGCTTGTCCTTGAGGGCCTGCCCCAGGAAAACAGGGAGCGGATCTCCTTCTGTGGAAACAGACTCTCTTACCGCACTCACTGGCTAGAAAAAATATCTCTTGTGTTCTTTGCCCATACGTGCTCTTAGTGCACTTTGCTGAACTATCGGCTGTCTGGAGAATGGGATTGGTCTGAAACCAGTAGTGCATGTGGTCCCTTGGTTGCTTCCTCCCCACCGATGTGACTGCGTCTGCAGAGAGCACCGCACTGACCCAGAGCACTGGCCTGAAAAGCCCCTCTGAGGAAGCAAGCATATAATTAATATATCTGAAAAGCCAAACACCCCCAAATGCAATCATGGGGGCTCTGAGTCAAAGTCCTGGGAGTAACAGACATTCTGGGGCTCTCTGACCAGGAATAGGTAAAAAGATATGCTCAGCGCTCTCCTCCTTGGCCAGGCAGTTCAGAACATGTAATTGGTGCTGGGTTCCGGAAATTCCTCCACCCTCCTGTCTTATTCTGTTTTGGGTGTGCCTTAATTTTTAGTATTTTCCTATTATCTGCCAGTTTAAAACAAAATGGTCAGTCATGGACCCCCAGGTCCTGGTAATAAGTTTCACATTCCCTAAACTTTAAAAATAATGTTCCTTCAAAGTAAAAGGGATGTTTTTCATAAGTTTCCATATTTTCATATTTTATAAGTATTTTTTTCTGTTTCTCACTCCTTACAATTTTTAAATTCCATCTTCTTGCTTAGATTATCCCAGACCCAATCATAAGAGAATATTGCTTTTAAAAGCAAGACATGGTTTTTTTACATTAGCAAATTATTTGTGATACTTTGAGTATATATGGAATGAAAAAAATTGACTTTTACCCTGTTACTATTTTTATTTTTAGTATCTAGCTGACTTTTAGGTTAGGGATGAATTGGTGATAGGGGCTAAATTTCAGTCCCTAAATAAATAGCCTCAGCAATACTAGTTTTCACCGTGTTCTCACATTGATTAGCTGACGTCAAATTTATTTTCAATCAGATGTTAGAAAAATGAAAGCTTCTATAAATTTGCTAGTTGGCTGGCTGGACACAGGATGGCTGGGAGATTGCCCGCTCAGTCTCCTACCAGGCTTGAGCCCTTCCGGGGCACTGTAGGAAGAGCACCAGTTCATACAAAAATGGGCCGAGGGGCCAGTAGGAAAGCTGTTTCGTGCACATCCTGCCATTCACTCCCTGATTCATTTCTGACATGAGCTTTTATCAAAATGTCCTCACTGATAAGAGGGAGGCGAAGGAAGATTACCACAGAGATAGCTAATGGAGTAGGGTTGTATTGGAATTGGACCAAATCCCCTTTTTACCCGACTTTGAATGCTAAATGAATCATTCAGATTTATATGGAGGTGGAAGCTCCACAAGGTTCGCATCAGGCCAAAATAGGGTTACAATTCAATAAAACGCGTGGCAATGCTTTATTGACTAATGAACTTACCGTGCTGCCAACTGCTGTATTTTACTGTCGCAGACCCTAACTGTCTGGCAATTACACTGTAAGCGTTTGCTAAAGATGTGCCTGTCTTTTCCTCAGATCTAGAAACAGGTTCAGTAAGAGTCGCTCCAGAGGAAGCAGGTCACACACCTTTCCCAAGTCTTCCAGGGACAGAAGCCAGGCACCAATAATAACAGTGCAAACAAGTTGATGCTGCTATTTTTAAATAAGCTGTTATTATTGACTAACAGAGGTTGCCATGTGTGGGATGATAAAGCTTCAGGAGTCAGAGTGGCAGCGAAGACTTCCACTAGAGAGCTCGCTAATGAGAAGCAGCTAAGTGCAAAGGTAAGTGCCTACTGCCATCCTTTCTGCTCCATCTTCTCAGGAGCAGTGCCGAACTGCAGGCCAGATGCTCCATCTGTGATCTCTTCAAGCCCAGACATTCCTCAAACATTTTGTCTTTGGACCTATCACACCATCAGGTAAGATGAGGAGCTGAGGACAAGAGGCAATACAATGGCAGAGATGGTGCCTGTTTGCCAATAACCAGGGGTATTTTTAATATGGAAGAATAAAGTGGTCACCACTCCAAGTGGCTGTGCTCCCACATACGAAGTACACGTGTCTTAATGCAGTAGCTAGAGCAATCCAATGTGATTTTTTGCATGTATGCACACACACATACACACATGTGTGCACACACACACAGAATGGGCTAAGTCTCCTCCAAATTGTCCTGTGATGCAATTTAAAGTGAATTTCAATGCATTTAAAATGAAAGGAAAGTTCAGTGCCGGTGACATGAAAGCCATTTGGTAATATAATAGGAACCTGCAGCCTAAGCAGGGCTGAATAGATGCACAGGACTTGTGCAATATCATGCTCTGAAGGCTGGGCTAGAGCAGACCAATAGAACAAAGGGATGAGCCAGCACCACCTTTAATTCTGGTTTGATAGCTCTGTAAATACTGCTTAGGATCCTGTTGTCCTGTGTGTAGGAGATGTGCAGGGAAGAAAATATTGAAGCTCGTGGATTATTCAGAGTAAAAGCTAACTGCAGAATGAATCACAGAGTATGATTTAATCTTAATATTTTTTAATCCAACAAAACACACTGAATATATTTACACGTGATTAAATGCATATAAATGATCTAGAAAGAGTCATATCAACGTAAAGAATAATGCTTGTTAATATTATACAGTGGTAACATTGTGCCAGGCACCATTCTAAATATTTTGCACATATTAACATTCCTAGAATGATCATAACATGTCCTGTGGGGCAGTTACCACTCTGATCTTCATTTGACAGAGGTGGGATTAAAGCACAGAGTGATGAAGCCACTGGCCTATGTGCACATAGCAAAGTGGCAGAGTGAGGATTCAACCCTGGGCCCCTGGGCTCTAGAATCCATGCTTATAACCCTCTACCATCTGCCTCCTGTCCTGATGAGGTGGTAGTTAGATGACATGAGGTTAAAGATCATGATCAAGGGAGCTTCAGACCCATCTCTCTTGTCTCAGCTCTTAACTGACAGGTCATAATCATTTATTACTTGTGAATGTGTAGTAGTTATGCTTGCACAAATTATGTAAGCCCATTGAGTGCCACTGGTGCTGTCAGAGCCCATGTTTGATTTTATGGTTTGATCAATTTGCCAAAGTAGTACAATACCAGTTGTTGCAGACTAATGCAAAGAGCTGAGAGAGATGTGATATGAAAGTGATGTATTCTCTCCAAGGAAGGGCCACAAGACAGGCAGTGAGCTGCATGCAGGAATGCAGAACACTCAGTGGCACTTACTGTCACCTGGACCCCTTGAATGACTTCTTACTCTAGAGCAGAACAAACCAGTCCTGCTAAATTCATATTATTGATTTAAATTTTGTTGGATTTTAGTATTTTTGTTTAATTTATTTTTGTGGTCTCATTTATATTTAACTTGAAAATTTGTTTTGTTTTCAATTATGCGACACTGCATTTTAGTTGTACAAAATGATGAGATAGAAATGGCCCAGCCTCTCCTTGCCTGCCCCCTTCCCTCCGTGGTGGCCTGAAAGTTCCCTCCCTTGCTGAGCTGCTCTTCTAGGACAGTCTCTGGATCCTAGCCCCTACACTACCTGACCTTTAGTAGACCTTATCTTAGTGTTTTAAAATACATTACCTACAGGGAACTGGAAAACTCATTTATGCTAGAGAGTTAGTGGCTGGTATTTGGTGGTATGCATTTTACAAAGGGCATGATGAAATAAAAATAAAAATAACCTAAAAACAGATTTCAGGCACATAAAACCTGAAGAATATGGCATCCACTTATCTATGTACCATCTTGACCTTTGGGGTAATGATAAATGGGGAGCTCTTAAGCTGGCAGTGTCCTGGAAACATATTTCTAAGATCTTCAGCTTCTACGTAAAGGGCATCACTAGAGAGGGGTCCTGGAGAGGGAGAGAGTCCTAAAGGGCATCTGGGTAGACAGGATCTTTCTGTAGAATGGGTGCCCTGACTTCTGTACCCTGAAAGTACAGACTTTCTTCATAATGGGAGGTTTCAGGGCTGTAGCTGTGGACTGAGGGCACAGCACATTTCCTCTCTGGAAGTCTGTCTTCCCAATGGTAAAATTAAGGGTTTAAAGACTGTGATCTCTAAGGGCCTCTAGTGCAACATCCACGAGACCTAGATTGACTTCACTCACATTGGAAGATGATGGCCTAGGAGGGGTTCTGCCCAGTTTCAGTGGCATGAATCCTTCCCACCAGTTGGGGTATCCCATCAGGAATGTGTCACTGATGAGTTCTCTGCATTTTCCAGAAGCTGAGGCTGATCCAACCCACCTTCATTTCTCGGTCAACAGGGAACATCTGGATGTGTGGAGGGATCAATTTGCCTCCAAGTGAAAAGCCCAGAGCTGGAGACATAATGGGAATTTGTGACACTCGGTGGAGAACTTTAGGCCCATAAACCATAGACAGTATGTAGTCGCTCATCTGTGACAGACATAATAGAGGTAATTGTCACTTAATAAGTAATCCAAGGCTAATCAAATGTTACCAATATACATTGCAAAGATTCTTCTCTTTTCTCTCACACTCCTTCAGAATGCCCTGCATGAAGGTGTTCAGGAGAAGCTTCCTCATATGGAAATGAGAAAAATGCTGAAAAAAAAAAAAGTCCATTGCAATGGAGCTGAGAAATATCAGTCATTTGCTTTTAGAGGAATCCCGTCAGCATATATACAGGTGGGTAGGTTCACAGAGCTGGGTGCAGATGGGGCAGAATGGACTGGTCACCTTGCAGACTTACAGACAGTGTGACCAAGGTATTGGCCTTGTCTGCCTCACAGCCCTCTCCTCACAATGGCAGCCTCTCCATGAGCAGATGCCATATATGATTTACCTACATGGTGCCAGGTACTGAGCATGCTCTGGAACTACTTTTCAAAAAACTCTGAATCCTTTACTTTTAGCAGAATTTGACTCTGGGGGAAGGCTCCACTGACCCAGGATGGAAGGATGTAGAGGATGTTTGCAGATTCTTCAGGACAAGGTGCACATTCTTCAAGCTGGTAGGAATGTTGGCAGTAGATGACTCTCAGCTGAATTCCTGTCCAAGAATTGCCATCTGCTGAACATAGTTGGCTCCGCAAGGTCATAGCCTTTCCTGGGGAAAGCCAGCACCCATGACCATTTGAGGGTGAGTCCAACGATAGGCATGTGAAGGCCCGTGTAAGCTCCGGAGCTCCCTGGGGATGGGGCCAGGGACAGACTTGGGCTGGCAGCTCCCCTAGCAGAGGGCAGTTCTCTAGGGAAGGGGCATCTGGGGCCCTACATCATTACCCACACTCACAGCTCCTGGGGGATAGGACCCCAGCTGCTAAGGAATACCTGCCTGGGACTCCACAGTGTCTCCCACACCACTAGTTCTGATGCCAGAGAAGAAATTGTCTCCTATAAGCTGTGTCCACTCTGGACCCAGGTGAGTCATTTCACTTACTTCCTCTCTGAACTGCCATCACAGGTAATATTTTCTTAAGAGAAAGAATAAATCCTATATTTGCATTTTAAAAAACCTTTTCAACTATAATCTCCTCTTTTCCTCCTGTCCACATTGAGGGATGTGAGCTTAGCTTTGCTAACCCATTTCATAGATGGGGAGCCTTGAGCCCTAAAAGGTCGGTCCCACCAAAAGTTACCAGTAAAGAGCAGATCTGGGGCTTAAGAATAATCCTCCAGCATGTAGTGTAACGTCCTGGAACTAGGTAGAAGCTCATTTGGTTCCAGTAGAGGCACTCATTTCACTGCCTATGCAGTGCGCAGCCTGTACAACTGAATGTAGTCACCCTGACCCTGCTCAGAGTGACTTGAGCTGCGATCAGACCACCCTAGTGACCTTGGGTGTTCACCTCCAGTCACACTTTACTGGTCTACTGCATTCTGCCCTGCATTCAACAAGCTTATTTCCTTCTCAAAGGTTCTGGTCCTCAGGACTTCAGCTCACAATGGGCTTTGGCTCACTACTCTGGTTTTGGCCCTCAGCAGACCTAGCTGTGTGAGAGCAGCCTGCTCACTAGCAGTGCCTATCCCTGCCCTCTAACATTTTTCTTACTCCCATTCCTGAAAGGATGCAATTTTCATTCATCTCCTGATGTAGGGTCAGAAATCCCTGGCCAGTCTATGGATTGCTGAGCTATGGCCAGGACACAGGATAGGGTTATCTGGCACAAGAGTGGGCAGTGCTCTCTGGAGCCTGCGTTGCCACCTCTCAGGGGGCAGGCAAGCAGATCCTCATGCTGAATGGAGGCTGCTTTGAGGCTCTTTCCAACTCTGAATTCTGTGCATCAAAGGCCCACACTGTATACCTTAGAAACAAAGAGGACAACTTGCCATCTGGAGGGAGGGTCTATTGGGTGAGCCTTCTACTGAATAGCTTACCAGCAAGTGGTTCACAGGACAGTGTACATCACTATCTCAAACAGCTCTCCACAGGGTTGGTGCAAATAGATTGGTGTGTATCCCAGTGCACTAGAGGGAAGTGGGCTTTAGAGGTGGGCGGACAGACCTATCTTGATGGAGAAGATGGAGGAAATAAGTGTTATTTAAAAAAAGGCATTGGATTTGAGGTCAGAAGACCAGCTCTGTGACTCTGGCAAACCAAGGGATTCCTCCAAGCTGCTGTTTCTTCATCTGAGAAATGAGGACCGTGATTCCATCTAGCCTGCCTCCCAGAGGATTTTGGAAATTGAACAGGCAGTTGCTTGTGAAAGTTGGTCTGTGCATGGGTACCCGGCACAGATGTGGGCAGTGATCACAGCCCTGGAGCACTTCTGCCAAGGGGTGGTCCTTCCTGGGCTTGTGTCAAAGAAGGCACAACACCCAGCATCCTTGCTGTCCCTCGTGGCCCACATCCCGCCACGCCCTCTCAGGCTGGCCCTGCCTCTCCCTCACAGAGTGCTAACAGGGCTCCTTCCTGGAGGGAGAAAGCGGCACTGAGGGCTCCGCCGTTTCTTGCCTCCAACCTCCATTCCAGAAGTCCATGTCTTCCAGTTTATCGTTGTCATCCTGCTCCACCTTTTTTTTTTTTTAAAGATTTGTTTCTTTTCAGAAACTCACACAGAGTAAGGGGAGCCCTGCACGGCTTCCACCTCGCTCATGTACAGTAGCTTGTTTTATGACTTTGTTTTAAAAACTATTGGCGTAGGGGGCAATAACACAGATGTCTTTGCCTCACCAGAGAACAGTGAATTTCCACTTCTCTCTCCTCCGTGACAGCTCCATTACCTTCCATAGATAGTCTCTTCTTTGGCCTGAGAAAAAAACAGGGAAAAAAATGGTGTTTCTCTACAATTGTCCCTCCTGCTAGGGCAAGTGGATCAATAGCGCTGGCGCCCACTCTGCCCCGCGGGGCCCTCTCAGAGCCAGCCCCGCCAGCAGCCTCCCGGGGGTGGAGGAGGACGGTGTCCGCATCCCCAGGAGGGTGCTAAAGCCATAGCACAAGAAATATCTGTTTTCTCGCATGCGTCCTGCCGGCGTTTTCGTAAGCGGTGGCAACCCAGTGGTGGGGAAACTTTGTTGGCTGCCTTACTAAATCTTCACCTGCCTGACCTCAGCTTGACAACTTCTTAACACGCTCAGAGAACAGTCAATGCTCCGTGCGGAGCCGAGAGCTCCATCAGCCTCTCCCGCAAATGTCGGAGTCCCGGCTGGATGAGAGGTAGGGGGCGGGAGGCAGATTTACACACACATCACGGCCGTGTGCTGCGACGGAGTCAGCCTGTCTTCCTGCTCCGTAGCATGTCACACTGTCATGCTGCCTCTTCCCTCTGTGTAAAGTGGTAAGGTGTGAGTTTAATTAGCATAGAACAAAATTTCTTATTCTCTAATAATAACACCTTGAATTTTTATGTTACCTGCCTCCAAGTAGCTCAAAGCATTACCAAAAAAAATACACTTCATTTTGTCTCATCGTATTCTGGAGACAAAGATCATCTCCCCATTCCACAGAAAGGGAAGCCAAGGCAGAGGAGCATTCATAGTTCACTAAAGCACAGAGGGAGTGCTCCTTCAGTTCTGTGCAGAATGAATGAGCTTGAGTTCCCTGAAAAGGAAGGCGATGGCACTAGTGTAGGGCTGTAACACGTGTGCCTAGGTGGCATTCATGAATGGAGTGGTCCAGACATATGCAGCAGGAAGTGTAAGTGGAAATGGAGTGGGCAGCCACCTAGAAGAGACACCTTCCCCAGCTCCAGAAGAGTGTTGGTGTGCAAGAAGGCAAACCCGGCATTGCCAGATCTTCCAATATTTATATTTGCAAATGTTGACCAAAAAAGAACAAGAAGAGAACCACTATCCCCGGTATACTTAATATGTGTCCTTGTTGGGGCACAGCCCCAAGGTCTCCAGTTTGCAGCTTCCAAAGCCATGTTTGAACACGACTGGGATCCTGGAGTGTGCACAGTGGATTAGGGAGGGATGGGAATGGAGAACCTAGGCTGATTCCAGCGGGAGGTTCCAGGACTAAGAAGGTAGTGATGCCTTTGATGAGAACCGAGGGGACTTGGGACCTGGTAACAATGAGGGTTTCAGCATAATGCACTCTACGTAGAAACCTAAGACAGGTAGGTAGGGATGTCTTATGGACTGCTGCATGCAGACTTCTGCACTTCATGGGAAAGTAAACAAAAACTTGTGTGACTAATTTGGTCTCCATTTTGAGGTTGCCAATTTTTTATTTGCCCAGATGAGTACAGGAAAACAAATAAATAGCCTCAATCTCCATTTTGTTGAGGGAAAAGAAGAAAACTTCCCAAATAGGGAGATACAGCAGTCCTCTAAATAATTTTAGCTTCACAAAAGCATTACATATTAGCTTTTATTTTATTTTATTTTATCTATTTTTTACAACAAATATGCTTTAGTCCATGGACTGCTGTTCAGGGACCCCTGCTCTGACCCTGCAAAAATAACTGGGAGAAAAAGACCCTGGTAAAATTTAGAAGTACTCACAGAGGGGAGACAGCAAATTTGTGAGCGTAGAGGGATCCCCAGCTCTGCTAAGACAGGAATAAAAAGCAAAGGCTGAATTCTGAGACCTGGAGGAAGGTCCATTCAGCTTGTGGAAGAAAGAAAGCAGGAGACAAAAGGAGCAGTGGGGGTGCTGGGGATGGGGCACAGGCATTCAAGTGGAGATGCACTTGGAAGGCTAAAATGGCCCTTTTGCTGTGCAGGGCATCTTGGACTGGAGCCCCATCCTCTCTGTTTCAGGGGCAGAGACACATCCTCCTGTGTCCCTACTGAGAATAAGGCTGAAGTGCCAGGAGCAGTAATTGTCAGCTTCCTCTGGACCCCAAGAACAGGCAGGTGAGCTAAGCGGGTTGGCCATGGGGGTTACATCAGCCCTCAGCTACCTGAGGACGACCTTGGCAAAGACCTGCATAATCCATAACCTGAGAAGGCTGCTGAGCAGATGCACTTCTCTCTCCCTGCAGCGGGCCCTTGTGCCGACATTGATGAAGTTTCTCTGAACGCACGGGCAAGACTTTTACTGGGATGAGGATTACCTATGGCTACTAGTGCTTGTGGAGAGGGGAGCCTCCCATTCCCTCATCAGAAGTGTATGCTTCCTGGGGATTATGAGTTAATGTATCTGGAACACTGTTAGCTTCTCCAGGTTTTGTGGTCTATACAGAAGTCATATTCCGGGGCTCCCCTGAGCCACCTGGTTGCAGTGCCACTCGGATCAGGGTTTGCCATTAAATGCAATGAGGAGCTTGGGCCGTATATCACAGTGAATTGGGTGCCTAAATCTGGGAGAAAATGGTCAGTGCTCCAAAACGGACTGCCAGGAAACGAGTAGGCCTAGCACTGCTGGATTTCTGAGTACTATCTGCTTGTAAAAACGAATGCCATTCATTTAGCTTCCTCTTTGGCTCTTACCCATGATGCAGGGGATTTCACTGGTTTGCATATTCACTCACTCACTCATTAAATATTTACTGAACCCCTACTACGTCTCAGGCCTTGTTCTAGGTACAGGTAACATTCCTGTCTCATATTCTAGGGGAGAAAACAAACATAAACAAAAGACTACGAATTTCAGAAAGAAATAAATGCCAAGAAGAAAACAAAGAGGTTAAAGTGATAAAAAGTGACTAGACTTCTTTAGATAGTAGTCAGAGAAGGCCCCTTAAGGAGGTGGCAGCTGAGTGGATCTGAATCCACTCAGAATCGAGGGTCTGGGAGAAGGTTATTTCAGGCAGAGATAACAGCAAGTGTCAAGTCTTTCAAGGAGGAATGAGCTTGGCATGTTCAAGGAATAGAAAGAAGACCACTATTGCTGGAACAAAGGGAGCAAGGCAGGACTAGTAGAAGACGAGGTTGAAAGAAAGGCAGGAACCTTACTGGCCATGGTGAGGATTTGGGATTGTATCAGAGTCATGAAGGAAACAATTGAGGATCTATATGATGTATCAGTCAGGATGGGAGAGGTTGTGCTGCAAAACAAACAAATCTAAAAATCCGAAAACTTAAAATAATTTTTCCCTTGGGCTACACATACATCTTAAGTCAGCAGAGGAGACCTGCTCCTCACCATGTTCACTAGGAGTCTCAGATGGATGGACAATCCGACATCTGGAACGCTGCTGTTCCCCATGTCATGGAGAAGGGCCAGCAGCAAATCATCCACTGTATCTTTTTTGGGGGGAGGGGGGTATCATTAATATACAATCACATGAGCAATGTTGTGTTTACTAGATTATCCCCCATTATCAAGTCCCCACCACACACCCCATTACAGTCACTGTCCATCAGCATAGTAAGATGCTATAGAATCACTACTTGTCTTCTCTGTGCTATACTGCCTTCCCCGTGCCCCCTCTATGTTATGTAAACTAATCACAATGCCCCTTACTCCCCTTTTCCCTCCGTTCCCACCCACCCTCCCCAGTCCCTCATCCACTACATCTTAAAAGCATTTACCCTAGGAGTGATACACACAACTTCCATCATATTTCATTGATAAAGTAAGTCACACATTCTTGCTTGTTCTCAGAAATATTTGTGCTAGCATTGATGACTACCACCTAGGGTGCCTGCTGGTGGAGGGAGAGTCCAGGAACTCAGCAATAGTCCCTGGTGTCCCTGTAATCAGGGGCTCCATGTTCCAGGGCTCACCTAGTTAGAATCATTTTCACCTAAACAATACTAAACCAGTTATTAAGTTTGATTGCTGATGTGGTAGTAGAGAATGTAGTTGTTGCTCTAAATTTTCCAGAAAGATTGGGACAGAGCTCTGAGAGATAGAGCCATTGGGAATTGCACTTAGTGCAAGGTCTGAACTTGGACAATGCCCCAAGTGGCTGCTGTCGGCTTGTTCCCTACATATAAGCACCCATGTGCTGCCTGCCTCCACAGCAATCTGGAGAAGGCACTTGCCTGGATGGGGTGACCTTGTCCTGGGTGAAAAACAGACATTCCTGCCTCCATGGAAAGTCCAGGCATAGCCCAAATAGTGCAAACAGAACCATGAATTCACCTACTGTCAGTTACTCTAATCTCTGGGAGATTTTATTCTCCTGGGAGCTACTTGATATTTACTGTGTGGACCTCCCTCCTTCTGGGGCTTCCCTCTGTTTCCCTGTATCTCTTTTTGCAGGTTTGGCCTGTCTGGGGTGAGTGGCTCCCTCATAGTTTATGCCCCTTCATCTCAGGAGTCCTCTGTAGAACTCTAGCTACCGTGCGAGCATCAGGGAATCTCTGCCTTTCGTTTGACTGTCCCTTGATTGGACTCCAAAGAGAGTAGCCTTTCCCCATGCAGGGCAGGGGCCGTCCTCAGTGATTATAAGACCAAAGTCTGTTTTCCATCCAGGTGACTACCATGCCCAAGATGAAGGGCCAAGAGGCCTGGGCCTCCCATCCTGGCTGGTACTTCTGTCCTTACATGACCAAGAGTCCATTCCCAAGCCTCATCCACAGCCTCCCTTCTGGCCCACCCCACATTGCTAGGACTTGACCCTTGATGTGAATATATGCACATGGGAGTTTTCTTCTGGCCTACCAGCAGCACTGTCCCGTTGCTGGCCGGCCACGCCTCTTATGTCCTGAACCAAAGGGACAGCTCTGACTCTTCTTTCTCTTGCCTCCCTGTAGCCTGAGGACCATACTGAGTGTTCAACATGAACTCAATGAAGGCTCACTGATTTGCTTTGTTTTGTGAAAGCACAAAAGATTACAAGGGTGAGTCTATGTGTGCAGTGTTGGGTGGGGAGGAATATCGAAGGGTTAGGTCAGAAGGAAGATCTTAACCTTAGTACAGGAGTCAGAATGACTGGGACCTCCTCCTGCATCCACATGGACTCCCCGGGTGACACTGAGCCGCTCCCATCTCCTTTTCAGGCTTCAGTTCCCCTTCTGAGCAATGATGACTTTGGAAGTCTCTGTTTGTCAGATGTGGGTCATTTAAGTACAATAGTCTTGAATTTGACACTTGACTCTCCTCCACCCTAAGCTGGGCATGACGAATGTGTTAAGGGTAGGAGGGGGTGAATGGGGAAGAACTGACATGATTTTCCAGTTTTATTCCTTACTACTTCTCCTTGTCAAGCCCAACACCCCTCCTGCTATACTGGCTGATGCTCCTTGGATCACCCGTCCTCCTTTTCATGCCTATGTGGGGCATGCCAGGACGGGCAGTCCAGATCCCTCCTCAGGAGTAGGGGATATACTCCCCCAGTTGTTGGAAGGTCCCCAGAAGACTGTCCCAGCATGCAGCCTGTTTCAGGATTGTCTTGGCTGAGGACCCCTGGCCAAGGTTCACCCCTTTCCCAGGCAACAGTCTCCAAGCTTGACTGGTCTGGATGGGAGAAGGCCTGGCACTGTCACCCAGAGCTGGACAGCTCCAAAGGGCCTTTCCGTCTTCAGAACCCTTGCGGTGCTCGCCGAGGCCATCTGCTGAGATGGCATCCCAGCTCTTCGCTTTCCTCTGCCCGGCTACCCCCTGCCTTTCCCTTCTTTGCCATGCGTGCGGTCCCAAGAGCACTCATTAACAGACCCTTGTAAGACTCTTCTTCCCAGGTAAAGCCAACCCATGCGCCCTGCAGACGGCTTTGCCTCTCACTCTGCCCTTCTCCTCTGGCACTCTGCGACCTGACTCTGAGTGAACCCTTCAGACACGAGCTCTGCATTTCAGGTGTGTCTACAAGCCTGGGTTCAGATAAGCAAGTCCAACTTCTAGGTGAGAAAAGTGGTGGACTAAATAGCCTTTATTTTTATCAGGTGGGTGGCATTTTAAGCAAAGGTTTGCATTCATCTTATTCATCTTGCTTACATCTGCTCCTTCAGCTCCTTTTTTCCTAATGAAACATGTGGTCTGACTGAGAAAGGGAGACAGGATGCCAGGGCAGACATGGAGCCAAACCCGCTACGCCTGGTGGCCTCTGGGTCCTGAGGCTGAGGAGGAGGAAGGCTGGCACACTTTGCTCCTTGTCGCGAGCCCTGTCCTTTGCTTTCACTGCCTTCCACCTCATGGTCCCTGAGCCCCCTGGAAAGTATCTCTTTGGTTTCTTTTTCTTCCTGATCCTAAGGATGCTGAGAGACCTAGTCCACTTGTCATGAATCTTTCCTGAGGACTCTTTCCTCAGAGCCAGGCACTGTGCTGGGCACAGGAGGCTTAAAGGAGAACCGAACATTGTCCTGGTCATGAACTGCACACAGACCTACGCAGAGGCAGGTGAGTGAGCTGTGGAGGGATGGCACGGAGAAGTGTCTGGAGGCCCCAGGGAGGGGCAAGCCTCATAAATGCTGAGGAGCAGTGAAGGCTTCAGAGAGAGGTAACACTTGAGCTGGGCCTTGAAGGGAAGGCTGACTTCTGGGAGTTCACTGTTTCCCTAAGTTGCCAAGAAGCCTCCTCAGCTCCTCCAGGTGCTGAAAGCCATGGCTAGTTCGTAGGGCACCTGCAGACAAGGGACAGCACTTCCAGGGTGTGGGCCTCAGCTGGTCCCATGGCCCCTATCCAGGCTTTGTTTTTGTGCACAATTCAGAAATATGTGAGCAGATAAGCTCCAGGGGCCAGAGAGTAGAAGGGGAGTTCAGCAGCTGTGGGGAGCAGAGCAAGCAACAGGACTTGGGGCATCCAGGAGGAAAAGTCTGCTCTCCTGTGGGGAGGCTGCAAGGGCCTGGGGTTAGGACGCTGATCCAGTCAGCCTTCCTCAGTGGATGCAAGTCGCAGCTTCCTGAGGTGCAGGCAGTGAGAGGCCCTGGGTGGGGACTCTACCGGGACTCAGAGACCTCAGTGAGGCCTGCAGACACACTCAGAGACGGCAGACAAGCCTCCCTCCCTCCTCGGCCTCATTGTCTCAGTTGGGAAGCCTGAGCCTTGCTCTAGAAAGTCTTCTTCAAAAGGTTATTGTTTTCTTTTCATTAGTGTTCTGTTTTGATAAACAATGCACAGAAAATATTCAGTGTCCACCTACCCTGTGTCAGCGAGGTTCTCCAATCACAGTCCCTGTTCCTGTGGGGTTTATGCTCATTCGTTCCTTCATTCTCTCTTTCACTCATCAGTTCCTTTGAAAATTGTATGCTGTGTGCTGGGCCCAGGTCTAGGTGTTGGGAATATAGTAACAAACAAACTGTGCGAGATCTCTATCCTTCCATCCTGATGGGTGAGACAGAAAAATCTGTGAACAAATCAAGTGAAATTCCCCTGCCCCTCCATCCCCTACCTACCCTCAGAGTTATTGCAGGGGCTAATGAGGACTCCATCTTCATGCTCCCCAAGGACACCAGATGCTTTAATTGGATTTAACTTCCTCCAAAGTTTAATAGGAAAGCAATAGTTTGTTTTTAATTATACAGGAAGATATATTCTGAAAACGCCTTTCTAAAGAATGTTGCCCTTCCCCATAGTTCCTGACCTAACCCCAACCTCCATTTGAGATCATTAGTATAAATGGATTGAGAAAAAATGTGTTGCTCTATCAGAAGGGAAACTGAGGCATCAGGCAGGGAACTCCCCACCTCCTGACCTCTAGCTGGATTAGCTGCAGAAACCGCACCCTGAGTTCCTTGGGAGTGGTCAGAATGGTTAGGCTGGTCTCTGGTCTCCCACCCCACTGCCCTGTCTGTCCCCAGGGGGTGCAGGGTGGCGTGGGGTACTGGCAGAGTGAAACTGCTGTGATTTGGTGAACTCGGTGAAGTGGGTGGTCTGGGTCAGGACAGCCCAGCTAATGAACATTTTTGTCTTGCTTGGATTTTGTGTACCTTTATTTATTTTGGCCTTAACAACACAGTCTGACTTTTGATGTTGCCCCAAAACTGACTTTCTTTCTCCGTTCACCCAGCCCCAGTTCCCTTTTCTCTGGTCTGGAAATCATTTCTTAATTTTTCCCTCGGTGGACTCCAAGGTTTCAGGACCAGCTGAACTAAAAAAATCCTAACTGAGAGGCCTTCTCCAGAATTCCAGAGCGGGTTCAGAAATGTGTGAGGGGTGTAGTCCTGGGGCACAGCCCCACTGGGTCTATGTGGGACTGAACATCTGCTTAGAGACGGAAATCACCAGCTGGTTAGCTTCACATAGAGAGAAATAAGCCTAGGTACTTATAAGTGTTTATTTGGGAGAATAGAGATAATTCCATTTACCCAGCTGTCTCAGAAAATTTGATTAAAACTGAAAGATGTTCAGGTTTAATTCAATTCTAAACTATGGAGCCCAAGATATAGTCTGACTTCCAGAAAATGGAAAGATCCATCTAGGTCTGTCACCATGAACACTGAACACTAAGGCATTTGACCAACACTCAAGAGAACCTGCCTATTCAAGGCACTGTGCTTGGTGCTGGGCTCTAGCAATGAGCCCGTGGTTTCTGCCGACTTGTGTATTATCTACTTGTAGTGGGGTCTGGTGTAGCAACAGGCACTCCAACAAGGTCATGTGGTATGAGCTGCCACATCAGGCTGCTGTGCCAGCTCAGAAGAGGAGCTCAGTCCCCAGTGTCTGAGGTGTGAGGTTCCGAAGCAGGGGCAGATGTTAGGGAGGGCTGCATTGCAGCTTAAACCTCAGGGGTAAGTAGGCAGACCAAGGTGTCTTCGGGAAAGGGAACAGCATGATGAAGGTCTGGAGATAATATTAAAATGTTTAGGGGATTGAATGACTTCAATGTTTCTGGAGTAAACATGTATTACAGGTGGAAAATAATGATTCCACCCCAGGGAGGGGAGTTCCATAGTGAATGTCCTTAAAAGCATATTAAGGACAGAAGGACTCTGCAGCAGTAACTAAGAGTGCAAACTGCAAGGTCAAACTTTTATTGAGAAAGATGATTTTGGCTGCAGTGTAGAAGATAACATTGGAGGCTGGCAATATGGAGGATGTTTCCTTGATCAAGTGAGAGAAAGTGGTGGTAGGGACCTGTGTCATGAAAGTGGTGATGGCGAGAATCGACAGATAAGGGATGGGCACAATTTGGTGCTGGTTAGACAATGGCTCTACTGGAGAAGAAAGACTTCAGGATGGCCTCCAGTCATTGATCTCTAGAACAAAGAACCCAAGGCAGATGAAGGTGGGAGAGATGGCTGGTTAGCCTCACCTCAGGACGATAACTCATATGAGAGATAAAAAATTGATGCCCCAGAATTTAGAGTTGAAGTCACATTTGAAGCCAAAGGAGAGGTCAAGCTTCCCCACGGAGCATGTAAAATGAAGAGAAAGAAAAAACTGAAATGCCAAGGAAATTACATATTTAATGCAGAGCTCATGAGAAGTAAGTCTATAAAGGAGCCCAGAAAGGTAGCCAAAAAGCCACAAGAATGGATCAAAGTTTATCAAAACTTGCTCTTCTGGAAAGGAAGCAGGGTGGGTACTCAGAGGAGTGGCTCACCATATGGAAGGCTCAGCTGAGCCTGGAGACCATGTGTTTGTAGGGTCTCCAATGTGCAAAACTGTGATTTTTCTCTAACATTGCCTGCCACTGAGTGGAAGGAAGGAAGGAAGGGAGGGAGGGAAATGAATTGTCTGCAGACTGGGATTTTGTCAGGTGGGATGTGGACAGTGAAAGGAGTCACGATGTGGAGAACACTCACATGAGAGGGGTTGAACAAAAGAACGTGGAGACCTGAAGAAGCAGCAAAGGCAGGAGGCATCCCCAGGAAGGAAGCTGGCATTGGTGTCCAGGGTCCAGAAATACCAGTAGAATAGGAGAAAATTTGTAGAACAAGGAAATCTTCAGGAGAGCTAGGATAGGACCTGGGGCCTGAGAATGTGATGCTTCCAATATTTAAGATTAGAGAAAGCCATAGTTTCTGGGGGGAGGGTAGAGTCCACCTGGGGGTGGCCAGTCATCTGGATGGCTGAAGTAGGGTGAGAGAGATGCAGGCTGCTGGAAATCAGCAGGGGGGTCACTTGTCTGTGAGACATCAGTGATTGGTGAAGGATCACCCACACTGAAGCTGATGTCACCCCTATGATGACAATGAGTGGTAGGGAGGGGAAGATGCTGGCCCAGGCCTCACAATGTCTGATGAATGAGATTGTTGATGGCCGGGGATTACAGGAGGTAGAGGGTGGCCCAGCCAGATGGTGCTTATTTTCAGGGGCAGAAGTAGAAATGGTTCCCTCCCCCTTCCCCTTATCCTGACGTCCACTGGTTGTGGAAGAATGAACAGTTGACAGTATAGAGGATTGTAGGGGATGCTTGTCCTCAGAATGCATCATCAAGACAGCAACTTCCGTTCTAGCACAAGGATGTTGAACATAGAAAGGAGATGTGTGGTGGTTTGTTTTTCAAGGAACAGGAAGGGATCTCATGTAGCAATTTGCAAGGGGGAGGAATGCAAGTGACCCAGTCGGGGAACAGCAGGCTGGCACATGGGATTGGGAGAACCCACAGGCTAGGTGACTGGGGTCAGGCACAGTGGGATGGAGGCATGGTGAAGGAAGTATGTGCCCTAATGGGACCTGTGTACTGAGAAGGCAGTGCTTGACCCTGAGAGCGAGTGAGCAATCCCACAGTGGGCGGGGGGGGCGGGGGGTCATCAGTTCACTGGAGTTTTACTGAGGGCTGGAAACACTGAAACAGGCTCCACTATTTCCAGAGGAATCCAGCCTGTGAAGCCAAGTGCCACAGCCCCTCCTCTTGTGCTGGCTCACCGAGACCAGCCAGGGCTCCATACCCATGGTAGGCCTGGTTTGTCACGAAATTGCCAAACTCCCACAACTGCTACTTCTCTGGAACTTACACTTCACTGCTGTCAGTCCAAGTCTACCTGGAAACTCATTCCATGTCATAGAACGGATCAACGATTTTTTTTTTCTTAAGTTAGGAGTTGACAGAGTAATTGTAAAATTGGTACTTTGCTTAAAAACCCTTTCTTCAAGCTTATAAAATGACATTAGAGATAAACTTTCTCAGCAGAGATTTCTAAAATGTAGCATATTGAACTGTATTTAAACATATTGAATATATATACATTATCACTAGTAAAAGGAAAAAAAGACAATTGTTATTTTCTAAAGATTTCACTTAATTTCAAAGAGTGAGACCTCATCAATTCAAATACCTGAGGTTTAGATCACAGGCTTGGGTCTGTTAGGATGGGGCACCTCAGCTCTCAGGAAAAAGAAATAACAATGGCTGTGACATGTATTCCAAATGTGGGATGTTGAGATTTAAAAAGAAGAATGCTTTAAAGATTACCATAAGGCTTCTTGTTTTTCTAAGAAGTATACGTGTTACAAGAGCATAGATCCTAAGTTATTCAATTTCTGGTTCCTAAACTAGAGTTTAGTGCATGACGGTCCTGTCAAAGTGTTTGATTAACAGAACTAAATCCAATTTTCAAGTGGCCAAATTAGAATTCAGTACAAGAAAATCATTAGACTAATTATTGGGAAAATGGTGATTAAGATCAATCTGGTGAACAGAATAACCCAATTGTTGGTGGTGATTCTGAGGGAGCAAGGCCCTTTCACTCTTCTCCACATCCCACCAAAAGTGGAGTCCTGGGGTAGCAGCATGGGGCTAGGTCTAATGGTTTTACTTCTCTAAGGCTGTGATTTTCCTCCCTGTGTTCCCTCTTGAAATATTCCCATCCTCCACTCCCCCCACCTCTGTGCCATTTGTTTATGTTCTGGACTCATACCCTGCTGCTACACGCAAAGCACACTGGATGGATGGATGGATGGATGGATGGATGGATGGATGGATGGATGGATGGGTGCATGGATGGATGCATGGATGGGTGCATGGATGGATGCATGGATGGGTGCATGGGTGGATGGATGGATGGGTGGATGGGTGGATGGATGGATGGACGGATGGGTGGATGGGTGGATGGATGGATGGATGGATGGATGGATGGATGGATGGGTGGATGGATGGATGGATGGATGGATGGATGGATGGATGGATGGATGGGTGGATGGGTGGATGGGTGGATGGATGGATGGATGGATGGGTGGATGGGTGGATGGATGGATGGATGGATGGATGGATTGATGGATGGGTGCATGGTTGGGTGCATGGGTGGATGGATGGATGGGTGGATGGGTGGATGGATGGATGGACGGATGGGTGGATGGGTGGATGGAGGTGGAGGTGAGGGAGGGAGGGATGGAGGGAGGAAGGGAGGATGGAAAGATGGAAGACAGGATGAGAGAAGTAAAGAAAGGAGAAATTCATCCCTGCCCACCTTAGGTTCAGTATCAGTCCACAGTCTCCAAGAGGACATGCTAACAGAGCCTTGAGAGGCTGGGCCTCCATGAACTCCACTAACTCTCAAATGGGTTCCACTTGAAAAGATGAGGGTTTGTCAGTTCAGAAAGTTCCTGGCTGAAAAGGAAGAAGCACCTTCTCCCTCTGCAGCCACAGATGTGTAGATGCAGAGAACATAGATTGTTTGCCGAGCCTCAGAGTCTAGAGCAGAATCCTACACTATGAAGCCACTGCACTGCTATCGCCTTCCCTGTACCCCCTTCCTCCCGGTGCCATCAGTGGTGCCGAGTGAGGAATGAAGCCCCAGAACTCATGGCTCTGCTTGGTGGTCCTGACTGCCACTATGAAGCCATTTAACAACGGCCGACAGCCCTTTACAGGTAGCCAATACACAGTGCACATTGGGTCAAGTTTGAAAGATTGGGGATGATGGGGCTCCAGAACCCATTCTTATACCTCCTTCCCTTTCTGCTCGTCTCCCTTTCCTCCCATTTGCCTCTTTCCCCCAAATCCCTCTCTGAGAGGACAGACCTGTGGTCTGACCCTGCTGGAATCTCTGACGACCCTGGCCGCATGCCTTCCCTAATACCTCCACCTCCTTCTCCACCACCCAGAACTTCTGTGAATGACACTCAGAGTTCCACCTTCCCTGGCACTCTGGATGAGCAAATGACTGGAAACCTGACAGTCTATCACTACCAGGGAGTGACAATTTAAAAAAAAAAAAGATTCCAGTTATGAGTGTAAGTTTTAAAATGTAACTAAAAGCCTTCATCAAAGTTTAAAGAGCTTCTTGCGCTTTTAGCATTTGCTTATTCTGATTTATTGACAGTGAACACCTAGGAACAGTCATCTCTGCTGAGGCAGTGAAGTAATGGACTTTAGGGGGAGAGAGAACGAGAGAGAGAGGGGGAAAGAAGAGAAAAAAAAAAGAGAAGGTGCAGCTCACAGAAGAGAGGCCGCTGATTACAGCCCACTAATTTGTTATGCACTCCGGCAAATCAGCGGTGATTCATATGACAAATAAGGAGAAAAAATTAACAGCTGTCATGTTGTGATGTGTTAATTTCCTGACAGTCTCTGCACTGAAGCCAATTACTGATTTAAGGGCAGGGAGAGAGAGCCCTGTTCAAGCTTCTAATTAGGCTTCTTCAAGACTAAAAGGATAAAAGCAAAAATAAGAGCAAGAGAACGAGGCAGGTAGCTGGGCTCCACGAAGCTCACATGCTTTTAAAGCCCCAGTTAAATAGCTTTAAGCTTAAGTGTGTTTAAGATAAGAATTTAGAAACATTTATTCACTTTTATCCCTGACCCAGTGGTTTAGGCTTTTGTGGAGTAATTGGGAGTCGAGCGAGGCCCAAGGCTCTTGTTGCCCTCTTTCTGCACGGAGTCCAGCCTCTCAGATGTAATCTACTAATAATACCTTTGTTTAGTCATGTCAACAACCGTTCATCACCGTGTAGACAGAGGGCAGTGGGCGCTCCACCAGCTTCTTGCTCAAGGAACATGCAGACTGCATGCGGTCTGTGGCTGTGCCTCTATTGCACTAAATGGTCCTGTGGACAATGGCCCAAAAGAGAAGGCCTAGGGTGGGGGTTCCTGGCGGTCTTTATGCTTACACATCAAGGTGCCCTCCTGACACGGGCCGAGGGGAAGGGAGAATTTGGACATTATTAGCTTCACTTTGGCTCCTTCCGACCTGCTTCCTTGCCTGGCTCCAGTTACCTTAATTGTCATCTCGAAGGATTCAATTACCCAGAATATGAGCAGATCTACTCTAGGGACACGAAAGCCTTCTCCAGGGAAGAGATGGGGGTGTTGGCTGGCAGGAGACCCATCCTCGGTGATTCTAGGCACACCAGGGCTTCAGCAAAGCTGTCCACAGCGGCACTCCTCTCTGCATCAGCCATTACGATCCATCACCGAAATGGGACTTTGGCAGACCATGTGCCTCTGAGCGCGACCAGCTACAGAGGTGGTTCCCTTTGCATACTGGCTTCCAAGAAAAGCAACTCTTTTCCCTTCTGTGTCCTTCACTCTTTCCTAAAGCTTGTTTACAGTCTTCTTGTACAATTTATTTTTTAGTGTTCAGAAACTAACAGGACTGATGTCATGGTTGCTTTGGGGCTCTTCCCTTATGGATTCCCTGGAAGGGTGCACGCAGACACTGGAGCGAGTAGACAAGTGGATGCAAAATAAAGCCTTTGCAGAGAGCTTCCAGCTCAACATAGATGTTTCTGAATTTCCTTGCATTTCCTAACATATTAATATATTTAAATGGATGTAAATTAACTTGTTAGGGGAATACAAGCAGAGGAAGAGGGAAGAGCAGGGATTGGGGGCAGAAGCCCTTTAGGGGTCACACTTGCAGCCAGCTCCTACTTTCACAGCACTGACCCTGGGTTTAGACATAGAGGCCGGCCTCATTTACTGCAGGGTTTTCTTTCAGTAGAGATTTATCATGGGCCTGGAGGATTGGCCATGGCTCCCAGTGATACAGCCTCTTTCAGGGGCCTGTGTAGCCCCAGCTGAGGTCATGCAAGCTCTGTGCCCGAGAGAATTGCTGCCTCCTGCTGCCCGAGCATCTGGGTCCGGGGTAAGCGCATCATTACTACAATTAAAGACTCACTCATGCGTTGCCCGGTGAGGGGAAAACAGGTCCCCAGAGCCCCGGCCTCCTCCCAATGGTTTCCTCCTTTCAGGCAGGTGCTCTGATTAAAAGGCTTTGTAGTTTATTTCATCAGGAGTCACTGTAGGTATTGCCTGAGAAACAAGAAACCTTCCACATTGATTTTGTTGGTGACTGCAACCCTAAACTTGAAGGGACGGCTAAAAGGTAATTCACTCTCTAAGCTTTGCTCAATCCTGACCCATTATCAATCGAGTTGAAATATGTCAGCACGGTGAGATATTGAGTGTATTATCTTTTTTAGGAGCGTTCGCTGAGTGAATAACACACATGCATTTACCTATCTAAGTGCTGTCCAACAGACCTATGATTTATTGATCCATACAGCGCCCTTCATCTACATCGAGATGCTGTCCAAGTGAGTGCCACGTCCCAGGGGAGTGCAATGCTGGCCCTGGGGAGAAGGGGTCACCTCCAGGTTGGGCGGTGCCTACCACATGGTCTCTGCGGGACTCTGAGGAGCCCTTACTCTGTGTGGGGGACCTTGCCAGCCAACATGGGCTTCTTATGTGGGAAGGAGGGCACAAACCTGGCTGAGCTCCCAGGGCACTGGAAGGAGGAGCTGAACAGCTGAGAGGCCATCAAGGTGATTCTAACCAAAGATGAGGACATGGGAGACAAACATGGGATTGAAACAGAAAAGGCACAAGAAGCCTGGGAGGACAGCAAAATGGTTTGATCAAAATACTATGGGAATGCCGGCTCTGAGGAAAACAATGATGCCTTAGCAGGCTGAAATTCTGGAACTGGCATGAGGAAGAAGAGAAAGAAGAAGAGATGTGAATCCAGGGTGTGTGGTTTGCAGCCTGAAAACCCAGAACATTTGCTAAGCACTCTGGAGATACCATTGTTTGTGTCAGACACTACAAACTCCCTGTTGAGGGTCCAAAACTCCTGCAGTGTTTTCGAGAGGATCTTTGAGCGAGGCCCTCTTCTTTCCCTAGAGCCCTGCCTTCTCCCCAGCTCCATCCCCATACCTGCTCTCCCCATGTGCTCTCTGTCCACCTTTGTCTTTCCTCCTCCTCACCTCACCCCATCCTCCTGTTCTGCCAGCAGTCCTGACTGTTTTCATCCCCAGTGTATTTTAACTACCATTCAAGGGTTCTAAGAGGTCTGAGGAGTGGTGGTGAGGGAAGGCGCCAAAGGAAACAAATAAAACCTAAACTAACGGTTTATCCAAACGAGCAAGGCAGAAGTAAAGTTTAGAGTCTGCCTGACCCAAAGGCCGGTCAGCGCTCCCCCCACCTTGGCCCCATCTTTCCATTCATGCAGGCTCCCTGCTCACACCCACTGGCCAGCGATGAAGGAGGAGGCTTCCACCATGGCAGCCTACGTGGTGATTTGGGGACCCTGACAAAGCCCATCCGTGATGATCACATTCTCCTTGTCTGGTTCCCTCTTTCCATCTAAAGACTTTCAAGGTACTTCTTCTTTATCTCTCCCTCCATACCTGTAGATGTTTCCTAGTTCTTTGATTGGTTCCAGGGTAAGGCAGCTGCTGTACTTTGGAAGCATAATTTTCTAATGTGCATGTGGCCTTATCAGATCCCTTTCTCCCTGCACTGCTGAGTGTTATCACTGGGGAGCGTTCATGGTAGGGAAGCAGCCTCGTGTGAGAGGTGCCTTGTTGCTACAGAGCCTTCAGATGATGGAGTGGCTGGTGCAGAAAGACACACCAAGAGAGCAGGAGTCCTGAGAATGTTTTCTGTAAGATTGAACAGCAAGAACCGGTCAGACCTGGGACCCACAGACTAAACATGTAGGTAGAGGAGAAACAGAAGCATGCAGAGTCCTTCATTAGAAGGAGAGAAAATACTTTCATATATATGACAGTCCTTAGGATTCTTCCCACTTTACAGATGAGCAAACTGAGCTCCCATGGATTCCTGCCAGATGGTGCACCTGAAAGGATAACCTCAGAGGCTTACAGGTGACTTGATGGCTTTAACTCTTCCAAAGAAGCACCATGGCAGGAGGGAGGGAGTAGCTGAGGCTAGGACTATCTGAGGGGGCTGCTCAGGCTCTAGCCTTCATGGACCCAAAGAAAACCAGGCCCTATCCCAGCACTGAAAAGAACTCCACTCTGAAGTTCCATTTGGGCCAGTTTCACTTATGGTGACTCAGCTGCCAGGAAGAGTTTATGAAGGGAGGGTGGGAGCACAAGGCACAGAACTTGGTCACAAAACATTTCTGTCCATTTGGACTGGGTAAACCACAAAAGGAGAAAATGTCAGCCTCTCATCAAGGTGCTTTCTGATCTGCAACACAGGGACCTGTGTGGGACAATTGATGGCCTGCAGAAAGTCCGGGAAGCCCATAAAATACATTAAATGTTGTTCACATGAGAAATATGCACTCACCCTGTGAACAGGGGCATACATTGCATCAAATTCTCAAAGGAGACTGTGACTCCAAAGAGTGTAAGATGTATCATCCCCTTCCTGCTTTTTAACTGGGTTCCAAAGTCAGATAACAGGCTCAAAAACCTGGCTCTCTGCTTACTAACTGCATAACCACAGACAAGTTCTCTCTCCCCATGAACCACAGTTTCATACAAACTGAAAGAGGGATAATAATACTACTACCCCCAAAAACTTCTGTTGGGAAAGAATAAGGCATGGACATGAGATGATTAGCCAAGTGCACAGGAGCACCCTGGTGGGGACTGGGGTGGGATCCAAGGTTCCAGCCTCAACTTGACCTCAACTGGGAAGTCCTTTCTCTCAAGATTGTTTTCTTGTCTGTAAAATGGGTCCAGTAGAGCCAGCCTGTCCATCTGACAGGGCTGCTATGAAGCTGACCAGAGAGTGTGAGTAGAAATGGGCCTTGATGAGCATAAGGTCAGGTAGTGACACTGCGACCTTTCCCCATAGACACAGCTCATGGGGGGAGGTTTCCCCTGACCCCACCTCCAAGGCAGGGCTGGGCCAGCCTCTGCCAGGACAGGGCTGGAGCTCTGGTCACGTGGTGGCTTTTCTCAGCTCCATCTCCATACCTTTACCTTTTATAAAGGCCCAAGCATTGCTGGGGGAGGAGAGATTGCATTTTAATTTAATAGCGAAAATAATTCACGAGCTTATAATGAAATGAGACAAGCAGAACATAACAAGTAAATACACTACAAACTATGTTGCAAGCCTCTAAGGTAACAGAAAATAACTAGTTTTAGTTGCTTTTTTTTATCTATTATGAGGAATGTCAAGCATTTGACAACAGAGTATTTAATAAAAAGTACTATAATTTGTGTTTAAGTGATAGCAATAGATATTACATTTATTTTATTTCTATCCAAGGAGACAGGTTTGGGATTTCTTAAAGGAATTAGTAAATACAAAGTGAGAGGTTTAATGGGCCTGGGATGAGCAGGCCATGGGCTGGGGCTCCCTGGGGCTTGCACGTGCGGACACAGGCAACTGGAGGTGGGTCATGTGCCCTGCCCATGCTAGCCTCGGTGAGAAGCTGAGGGATCACAAGTACACCTCCAGGAAAATATCCAGGGACTGTCTGGGGCCTCTGCTGGGGACCTTTACACATGGTCCCAGCAGGCCCCCAAAGGCCTCACTTACCCTAGGGAGGAAGACCCAGGACACATCCAGGGAACAAATGAAACCCTAGAATAAGCCTCATTAATAAGCCCTAGAAGACATGCAGAAAGTTGTTGGAACTTCATTGGTGGTGACAGTGAAGAACCAGAAACAATGTAAATGCCCTTCGAACAGGGAGTAGGGAGACAAGACGGGATACTCCTCATGGAATGCCATGTGACCAAGCTGGGCTTATCAGTGTGAGTGTGCCTGGGCCTCAAAAATGCAGTGGAGATGGGAGAAAGCAAAAGATTTATGTAGATTTAGACACTTGCATGCAACCACACAACATATGTAATTTAAGGATGTGTGTGAGCATGTGCTGTGTGTGTATGCATCGTATATGCATATTCATTGTGCAATGTGTATGCTGTGCTCATGTGTTACATATGGGTGTGTGTGTGTGTGCATGTGTATATATGTGCTTGTGAGCATGTGTTGAATGTGTGTGCATGTGCGCACATGTATATGTGTACATGCGTGTGCACATGTACAAACATGGATCAGAGGATGTGCAGCAAAGTCACAGTGTGGCTACCTCAGAAGGAGAATGGATGGGATCAGGAGATCAGGAGTGATGTGGGGACCTTCAGTGTTCCACCCACAGCTCCTTAGACAGGGCTCAGAGTTGTTTTTAATAGCTGCAGCAAATATGATAAATGTTAATATTTATTAATTCTGGTTGTTGAGGATTTAGGTATTTGACTATCTCTGTACTATTTCTATATCCCTCCCCCCAAAAAAACCAAAAAAGAAATGATGAGCAAGTAAGGAAAATGTTCAAGTAGCAGTGTGATCAGGGGAGGCCTCCTGGGGCCTTGATGGGGGACAAACATGAGGTTGGTGACACAGGCAGGCTAGGGGCCTGTCTGGCCCTGATTTCATCAATGTAGATGAGAGGGTTAGGTTCAGATATTCCCAGGGCACTTTGGGCTCTGGAATCTCACCTGTGTCAACTGGCTGTGAACTCCTTTTGAGCTTAGGAAGGAGGAGGCCAAAGAGGGCCAACAGAGAAGCTGGTGGACCCACCTGAAAACGGGATTTGAAGGCCCAGAGGACTTGGAAAGGGAAGAAGAAAGCAGGTATACATGACAGTGATAAGTGGGCATCCCTGAAAGACAGAACAGCATAAGACTAGGCTGTGGGGAGAGGCCTGCATGGTCAGTGGCCCGCCATTGAGGTCAGTGGTGGTCACTGGGTCATGGGGCAGCAAGGTGAGGCATTACTTAGGTTCCTATCTCCATTTGGTCTACTGGCCAGGACAAGGCCCGTATAATTCTGGAGAGCTTCTGCCCATCTGAGCAGGGGCCACAGTTCATCTCCAGCCCCAAACCACCACAATGGGATGTCAACCCAATAACCAGATTTTCTGAGTTTTTAAGAAAAACTGCCATTCCTTCTTTCTACAAGAACCTCTTAATTTTTAGATGTTTGCTTAACTTTTAACTCAGAAGCACAGTGCACAGATCTGAGGTTGCATTGGGCCTTCATAGATGGTCAAGGATACTAGGATGGGAAGAACCTTCCACCTATGGGTTTAGCAGGAAGAACCTCAAGGGAACTTCTAGAAGGCACTGTCATTCCTGCACCGAACAACTGGCTGCTGTGGCAGCTCAGCCATGTCCCAGCCACCTGAGCTAGGGCAAGTTCATCAAACTCTGAGGCTCGATTTCCTTAGGAGTTGGATGAGAGTCCTTGGCCCCAACTCATGGGCAGCTGAGAAGATTAAACAATATTGCCTAAGCATGGGAAAGCGTTCAAATAAGCTGTGAAGTACTGTATACACACAAAGCATTAAGCCTACCATTCATGTTAGGCACTGTGAGTTTTTATAAGCAAAAGGTCAGCGTCAAATCCAGTCAACATCCTCATGTTTTAACTCCAAACAGACAAATATTCCCAAGAATTCCCCTCACATAGCTCAGTGCAGGCAATGGACTCTTCTGAGAGGCTGTTTCTGTGTGATCGGACATGACCTCACACAGGTGGAAGTCCCCTCCTTTCCTGTCCCGCACCAGTGGACATCACCAGGTGGCTGCCCTGGGACAGGATGCTCACCATCCTGCCTCCCTGCCCCACTTATCATTTCCACCAACCCTGCTGAGACCTGCTCCTCCTGCAGCTGTTCTTACCTGGCTGCAAGTGCACCAGAGAAAAGGGACCAAGGGTCACCTCTGAAGGAGACCACAGTGGTGAGAGGCCTGGGAATGAACTCCTTGAAGGGCACTCTGGCAGACCTTCGAGGGGGAGATGATCACCGTCCTCAGGTATCTGAAGAGCATGTGTGTAGAGGAGGGGGCCCTTGAGTTGTCCTAGTCAGAATTATGGCTCAGCTCTGCAGGTGGGGATCTTCCTGTCATTGGCAGCCTTCCTGCCAAGGCTGGTGGCTCTTGGAGAGGCAGCAGTTCCGATCTAGGGTGAGCTCTTGCTGCCAAGCTTCACAGGCATGCTGTGTAGCAGGGCTGGGGCCTCCTCTGAAACCCAGACAAGCAGCAGTGGCCCTCTTGGCTGGCTGACTTTTTGCAGCTGCAGCCCCAGAGCAGAACAGAACCAAACACACGTGGATGATCTCACAACCCCCCACCCCACAGTCTGCCCAGGTATAGCCTGTGGCACAGCCAGAGCAATTAATAACCTTGGCACCTGGATGAGAGGCCCTGGCAGGTTTCCCCTATTCTCCATTTGCCTTCCCAGTACCTGTGAATAAATTAATCCCCTAATACATAATTAACTTGAAGTTGAAAGGTGAAGTCAAACTTAACCAATTTACTGTTCTGGAGCTGGTTTAGTTGGGATCATGTGATTTTAATTCTTTCCGTATGACCAGGTGATGAGGAAGGCGGAAGGGGGAGAGGAAAATGCACAGATTAATTTCATTCCTTAACCTCCCTAATGCGCCTGCTTGCTCGCATCGTGTTGCAGACAGCAGATCATCACATGATTTATGGGACTGACCGCTGCCTGCATCTCTCAGGCTAATGACACACACACTAGAGTCATTGATTTGTATGAGTAGCCCCCACTCTTCATTTATCACAATTTAATGTAAGAGTTTGCAATGCAGAGAAGAAAAATCCACATGGGAAACATGGGCCCATAGGCCCAGCCGCCAACCTGTTATGAATCATTTGCTGCCTTTTAATATATAGACTATTCTATTCTGGAAAATGCCCCATAAGGTCATATTCTTCTCCTGAACATCCCAACAATTAAAGTCCCCAATAAGCTGTTTTAAGATGCATGACCCACCAGCACCTTTGTTAGCTCACACTCTCTTGTAATGCATGCTATCGATTTGCGTCTGAACTCTCCGGAACCCTTCATAAGCCATAACCCACAAAAGTTTCTGAGGGCAGCACTGTACAACCCAAGTGTGGGAAGCCTGGGGCTCCTATCACGGGCAAGCCAGGTCACGTGTGGGCATGGCCTCTTTCCCACACAAAAACTGGGGACAAGCCCAAAGGGCCTTGTGTCCCCAAAGGCTACACCGACCCACCAAAATTAACAGCATTTGAAAGTAGAGCATTTAATGTCTAATTACAAAAAATAATGTCATAAGTTAATAACTTGGAAGATTCTGAAAAGGAACAAAAAATCTGTGAACAACAATGTTGAGAGAGTCCTTCATTTCTTAAACTGAGAGCCTGCCTGGGAGAATGCTGCCAGCATCCACAAAGCCACGGGATGCCTCACACATCTTCCCAGAGGTATGCACTGATTCTGGGGCTTTTAGGAAGGAAAGAAAAAAGCTTACTTAAAACACACACGGGCTTATTATATAGCAAAATGGGAAATGAACAATTTTTTTCATGATAAAACAAGCTTTTGAATACATGCAAGAAACTTGACCATGTCCCAGAGCTGCTTGATGGTGGAGGGATAGTGGGTATTTCTGGAGGCAAGGTGGGGAAGTGTGGTCGTCATAAGCCTGGGTCATGGGCTCAGATGCTTGCTGGCAAAGCACTGCTCAGCTGCTTTTGGGGAACAGCAGACCCAGTGTGGCTCCCATCTCCTAGTTTTTCAAGATAACCATGAGGTACTGATTTATTTTTAAATGGGAGATCTATATTTTTAAATGTTTGAATAATGGGAAAAACAGCCCAAAAAAAATGCTAGAGCCAGGAACAGTTTGTCACTGTGGTGTAACTGCCCACCATGTGCACATGAACTTCATGTTCTACAGAGACCCAGTCTCCCCTGCTGGGGAGGTAACTCCCATGCCACTGCCAGGAGGGAGCCTGTTGCAAATTGTGGAACTCTCTGGAAAGTGCTATTATTCCCCCATCAGCAACAGGAGGAGTTGATCCAGCATGAACAAAAGGTCAGGTTCAATCCCCAGGCTAAGAATCCCAAATTGGAAGCTCCAGGTTTGGAGTAAGGAGGAAAGAGTTATCTATTCACTATTTTAAAATAAAAATTCATAATCACACTAGGGCTTTTATCAATCCTTGGATGAATCCTTTTCTAAAATAATCACTCTGAAAATGTCATCTTGGTTCACTTAATATTTTCATGCCAAGTTTGTTTCATAGCGAAGTCCATCTATGATAACTTATTGCTTTCCCAGAAGAATCTGGGTTCCAGATCTGGAGAAAGAAGGAGATAGGAAAGGTTATGAAATAATGACCTGACTTGGTTCCTTCCTGAAAAATTCTAGCACTCTAATAAGCTGGATATACATGTAAAAATCTAGACCATGACAGGCAGGCTCTGTGGCTTCCTCTTGTGCCAAGCATTGCACTGCATTCTGGGAAATGTATAGTAGGTATACTATATGGGTATATGGGTAGTATCGTATAGTAGGTGGGGTTGTATAGAATTTTCTCTGTAACATATTTAATGAATGGGAGGCTGATGAATCAGAGAGCATCTGGACTGGATTCAGGCAGGGATGTGGAGAAGATGCCACTCCCTAGATGCCTGGTGTGCAGGGGTGGGTATGGAGTGTCAGAAAATAGCTCAGGGTTAGGAGGCCAGTGTCATTGGCTCCAGGCTGTCACTCCTGATGGACTTCTTTGACTGTAATACCTCATCTATTATAGAGGCTGCCCTTTCCTGAGGCTATTGGCTGGATAAGTGAGACCACTGGTTTGTTTTCTCATTGATTGGTTCATTCATTCATTCAACAAACATGTACAGACACCTTCTATGGCCCAGGCTCTGTGCCAGCACCCAGGGGCTCCAGAGATGAATACGCTCCTTGTCCTAATGAAACTTATTTTTAGGAGTGGGGGCAAGGGACACAGTGTTAAGAATAAAAAATACGAGGTAATTTCAGATGGAAGGAAAGGAACATTAGACTGGGTAGTCAGGGATCTCTAAAGAGGAGATGTGTACAATGAGACCTGATGATGAGAAGGCTGTAAGGAAGGGCATTCCTAGCAGGGTAAGCAGCAAATGCGAAGGTTCTGAGGCAGGAATGAGTCTGACACCGTCAGAGAACAGCAGTCAATCCAGTGTCCAGGGATGAGCTCATTCGTCTGAAAGCAAACTCCAGCCTCTCCCAGGGCAGAGCAAGCCAGCTAGTCAGGGAGCTAGAGAGGCGTCCACATACACAACCAGTGCTGGCCTTTGTCCCCTGCACTCTTGGCCTGCCAAGAGGGAAGACACCAGGCCCTGCCCCGCAGAAATCTACAATCCAAGGGAGGGATGGGCACATGCCAGTCACTGGGATACAGGATGCAGGGCAGGGTCTCTCAGAAGATGCACATCTAGCAGGTCATCAGGGGAGATTTTGTGGACACGAGGTTTAAGCTGGCTCTCGAAGGAAAAGGAGAAGAAGAGTGTGGGGCCTGCGTGTCTAAAGACAGAGGGCTTTGAAAGTCTCAGGAGCCAGAGGGATGTCAGGTGTGACTGGACCATGAGCTGCGTGCACTGGAGGGATGGCAGGGGGCAGGAGAGGTCAGGTGGGACACGAGGCAGAGAAAGAGAAAAGTGGAAGGACTCAAGCCAGAGCTGCTAAATTCTGGAGAGATGAGCTAGCAGCCACCATCTCCAGTGGTTTTAGGAGCATCCAGGCAGGGAGCCCCAAGGAGCATTTGACAGACTGGGGACAGCTGGCAAAGACCTGGGCCTTCTGCCCCAAAACAGGCCACTCCAACATCTCTAATAATACAGACACGTGGGCCAGCATCCTGAAGACACCAGGTGAGCACTGGATCAGGGCTAACACTGGCTAATGTGCTTGTTCTGCAAACACGTGTGGGATCTCACCAGCTATGACCCTTATACTGCCCCATGACTGCCTCCAGGCCAAAGGCCAGTTTCCAGGCATTTGGGTGGGTTACCTGGGTTTAAACCAGTAGCACCCCTGCCTTTTCCTTCATCTGGTGGCTGTGTAACTGTATCCTTTAATCCTTCTACTGACCTGCTAAGGTTAGCACAGCTGCTGCCTGTGCTCACATGAGGAAATGGCAGCAACCCTAAGCGGCCTGCTCCAGGGTTTGCAGCTAAAAGGTAATGGAGCCAGTGCTGTAGGACTTGTGCCTTTGGGTGTACACAACGTGACTTAGGGGCTACAAAGACACCATGTTTTATCCTGGGCTTCCTTGAAAGCAGAGACAGACCAGGACTTGAGTGCAGATGGTTTACCTGAGAGGTGATCCCAGGAAACTAGGGTAAGGGACCAGGGGAGGTAAAAACAGTGAAGGAGGGGAAGCTGATCCAAGGTTATGGCTGAGATGCCCTGGCACCAGAAGCAGGAATATAAAATAAGGCTGAGGTGGGGCTGTTAGATCAATGTGCAAGCAATTGGAGTGAAAGCAGGCCAGAGATGTAAGGCTGAAGCATGAGCTGGCAAATGACATCAAGTTCCCACAATGAGAACATTATTTCCCTTTTATTCCTCATTCAATCCTGAGGCTTTCTGTTAGTTGAGACCCTTCTCTGACCCTAGCCGTGATGTTTTTTGTCATTATATTTATTTTACTATGGTCTCTTCTTTATGTTAAATGGTATGAGTTTCTCTGTTATCATAGCTATAGAAAGTTTCCTTTAAAAATTTCTGTTTATGTAAGAGAGGTAAGTGGCTGTAATGAAAATGCTAATGAGCAGCAGAGATGGCCAGGCATGTGTTCAATGTCATGAGGAGACCAGGAAATCATGGGAAGCAGGTTCTGTGTCCCTATGCTGTGCTTTTTGGTCCTGAACAGATACCCAAGTCTGGGGAGTGGACTACTTCCAGACAACCTAATGCCTGCATGCATGGGGGTCTTGTTTATAATCAGGCTGTAGCCTCGTCCAGAGCAGGGGGGATTGTATTACTGATGATGATAACAACTGCCACAGCAATAACAATTATCATCAGAGCAAAAATTATCATACCTGATAGCAAACTTTTAGTGTTTGTCAGCTTTTTTATATTTATTTGCTCTTTGGATTGGGCCTCTGTGTTTGCATCTCCTCAAAGGAGCACTTTGGCCAGAGGAGCCCTGGACACCCAGATGGTCCACAGTGAATAGCTAAGAACTGACTGACTGATTATGAGCAAAAGAGGCACTGGGGACAAGGGGCCACCACCACAGCCTCCATTCTCCAGCAGGCATCCTACCAGATATCTACAGACAGAAGAAGCCCCCTAAAGCTCAGCATTTGGGGTTTGCAGAAGCAACTTTCCTTAGTAACCTGGTCCTTGTGATTCAGGATTAAGTACAACTGTAATTTACATTAAGTAGAACTGATTTTTAATTTAATTTTCTTCTTGGAAAAAAAAATAAATCACTTATGCCTGCTGGTGTCAACACAAATGGGTTCCTTCTGTTTTCCACTTTGGTTCATTTTGGCATTTACTGTTGTGTCCTGATGTCACCAAAGGTCAGATCATGAGGAACAAGAAATGGGTGTACTCAGGTCTGGAGAGCTGTTCACTCTCAGCTTTCTGCTGCTGAGATCACTTTTGGTGCTTGGCCCCCAAAGGAGATTATGTCTCCAGGCTCCACATGTGCTACGTACCATGAGTGGGCTGTGCACGTCATGCCTATTTCATTTATTCCTCACATCACATATGTTATTTCCATTTTACAGACAACAACACTGAGAAAAAGATAGGAAAATTGATTTACCTAAGGTCACACAATGAGTAAGTACTAGTGCCAAGATTTGACAATGAGCTGTCTGCTTTAGGCCCCTTTTTTTAGCTCAGAACTTTCACAGGAAAAGTTAACAATAAAAGTAATAAGCAAAAAGAAAGAGATGAAGTGTAAGTGTATTCTTATAAAACATGTGAAGAAGCATGAAAATAAACCATGGTAAGTTAAAGATGCATGTTGTAAACCATAGAGCCATCACTTAAAATATAAAGAAGGGGTGGTGGAGTCAAAAAATGGAGATATAAAAAAAATCAAATTATTCCACAAGAAGATAGAGGAAGAGGGGGGGGAAAAAAACAAAGAATAGATGATAAAAATAAAAAACAAACACCAAATTGATACACTTAACCGTATTGGTAATTACAATAAATGTAAGTGAAAACAGAAAAGTACATTAGTGAATATCTGAATAAAATCTGTGGTTTAGTTAACAATAATATGCAAATGTTAATTTCTTAATGTTGAAAAATGTACCATAGTTATATAAGATGTTAATATTAGGGAAAGATGGATGATAGGTATAAGGAAATTTCATTACTATCTTTGAAATTTTTCTGTAAATCTAAAATTATTCTAAAATAAATATTTTTTAAAAAGCAATAGGATGAAAAATGCTATACCATATAACCATGAATCAGAAGAAAAGCTTAGTATCGGATAAAGCAGACTTCAACAAAAAGGCAAATACCAGGGTTAAGAGGTACATTTCAAAATGTGTATATACTTAATGAAGTTTTAAAATAACTAAAACAAAAACTGGAAGAACTGAAAAGAGAAATTGAAAAACTTATTATTTTTGAAGATTTCAAAATGCATCTATCAGTCATTGAATAAACAGGCAGACCAAAAAAAGTCAGTAAATTACAGATTTGAACATTATCCCAGGGCTTTAGACCACTTGTATTGAACAGTGAAAGTGAATTTTGTGCAACTCCTCCCAACTCCACATTCAATGACACTTCATTGGTTGCTTAGATTTAACTATGATGGGAGTATTTCTACTACAAAAGGCATTAAATGCTATAAATCAAAGCATTTTTCCTTCTAGGAATTCAGTTAAACATTTTCCAGCACCCATTTACTATCAATCAAACAAAGCTAAGTGACATTTAGAGGCATTTACAGAACACCCCAAAACAATGGAATATGCCTTTTTTTCAAGTGCTTATGGGATATACTACCAAGACAGTCCATGTTCTGGGTCATAAAGCAAGTGTCAATAAATTTAAAATAATTGAAATCACAAGGAGTATGTTCTCTGACCAAAATAGAAGTAAACTAGAAATCGATAACATAAAAGTTACCTGGAAAATTCACACATATTTGGAAATTAAAAAACATTTTTCTAAACTCATGGGTCAATGAAGAAATCACAAGAGGAATTAAAAAAACAAAAAAAAACAAAAAAATGTAGCTTGAAGTTAGCATGAACTGAATTAAAAGAAAACATATCAAAATATGTGGGTTACAACTAACACAGTGATCAAGGGAAGTTTATAGCATTGAGTGCTTGTATTTGGAAAGAAGAAAGGACCCAAATTAATTATTTAATCTTTACTTGAATAAATTAAAAAAAGAAGAGCAACTGAAACCCAAAGCAAGAAGAAAGGAAATAATAAAGATTAAATATTAATGAAATAGAATGACAAATAATTGAGGAAATCTATAGAGACAAAAATGACATTTTAAGGGATCGATAAAACTGATAAGTCTCTAGATGGACTGATCAATTAATATAAAAGAGATACACATAAACTACCACTGAAGGAGTTAAAAGTGACATTAGTACATATCCTACAGGCATTACAAGAAGAATAAAGGTATATTATGAATAACTTTGTGTTAGTAAATTCAGCAACTTATGTGAAATTGACAAGTTCCTTGAAAGATACAAAGTAACAAATTGCACTCGATAAGAAATAGGTAGCCTGAATAGCCCTGTATCTATTAAAGTACTGGATTTCATACTTTAGATACTTCCAACAAAGAAAACCTCAGGCCCAGGTGAATTTAATGATGAATTCTAACAACCAAGTACAAAATAAGCGTTATCATTCTGCACAAACTCTCCAGAAAATAGGAGGAGCACATCCATACATTCTTTATGTGGCCAACATTAACCTGATATCAAAGCCAGACAAAGACATTACCATAAAAGAGAACTGTACATTAATACACCTCATAAATATGCATGTGAAGATCCTTAACAAAATTTTAGAAAATCATATCCAGCAAAATATGAATATAATAATGTATCATGACTTAATGGGACTTAGCCAAGGAATGGTAAGCTAGTTTAACATTCAAAAATTAATGAATACAATTCACCTTATAACAAACTAAAAAAAGAATATAAAGATAAACCATTTATAGTCAGTTCTACTATAACACGTGTTTCGAAATTTCAATCTGTTTCAACATAGTTGATATTTTAGGGAAATATTTGGGCATCATGTGAATTTTGTGTTTGCTTATGCACAATTTTTGTTTATGAGAAATACTCTGTGAATGCAGAAGACTGCACCCAGCTAAAATGAGTCATGCAGGAATACACAAAAACCACCAGGCACATATGACAAACATCTCCCTACTTCTGTAGTTCACCATGTGTGTTAAGAGCCACACCCAACCTCCCCCATGGAGTTTTAGGTAACTTTCCTCTCACCACTTCCTATTAACTCACAAGTTGCAGCTCTTTTGAAAAACCAAATTCTAGGTCTTTTTCAATGTAAAGTGCCATGTTTGTTGTAGTATATATCCATTTCTTAATCATTTAACACATGTAAAACAGTTCTACATTTTCATTAAGTTCCCATCTTTTTGTGTGTATCTCTGATGAAGTTTTGAGGTGTTGTGCCCCACATTTTTCCCATAAGCACTTTGGTTTCCCTTGCAATATTTTGAGTAGCATAGTGCTTTTTAGGGACATGTGTTGTGTTATAGCAGAGTGTAATAATCTTAATAAATGCAGAAAAAAGTATTTGACAAAATTTAGCAACAACGCATGACTTAGCAAACTAGTATAAAGAAACTTCCTCAACTAGATTAAGGGCATATATAAAAAGTCTACAGCTAACATGAAACATAGTGAATAAAAGATTGAATGCTTCCCCCAAGATTAGAAAGAATGCAAGGATATTTACTTTCACAACTTTTACTCACATTTGTACTAGAGGTCTCATCCAATATAACACGTCAAGAAAAAGAAATAAAAGGCATACAAATAACATGGTAATCCATGAAGAAAATCCAAGGACTCTACAAAATAAGATATAATTAATAAGTTTCACAATGAGCATGAAATAAGGTCTTCAAATAAAAATATAAAACAAATATTAATAAAGAAAAATTTAAAAAGATTATTTATAATAGTATCAGTATTAATTAGGGATAAAATGAACCATGTACAAGATTTATATGCTGAAAACTACAAATTATTGCTGAGATAAAGTAGAAAAGGCATATATAAATTGAGGGAGATACCATGTTTAAGGATTAGAAAACTCAATATTAATATTTCACTTCTCCTCAAATTGATCAACAGTTCTAAGAGAATTCTAATTGAAATCCCTGCAAGCTTACTATAAAACTTAAGTTGAGTCTAAAATTTATATAGAAATACAAAAGCCCTTAAAAGTCAAAATAATCCTGCAGAAAGAAACTAAATTGGACAACTTAAACTACTACATTTTAAGAATACTATGAAGTCACAGTAAACAGGCCAATATGGCATTGCTATAAACAAACATACAGATCAATGGAATAGAAAAGAAAGCTCAGAAATGGAATCGTACATATATAGTCAATTAACTTTTCACAAAAGTACCATGGTTGTTCAAAGGCTAAAAGAATCCTTGTAGTAAATCCTGCTGCATATAACTGTATATCCATATGAAAAATGTAAGCCTTCTCTCTTACCTCATACTATTCACAAAATTTAACACTTCTGGAAGAAAATAGAGGAGAAAATCTTTGTGACTTTGGGCTGGCAAAAATTTTTTGGTAAGACACAAGAAGCACAAAACACAAAAGAAAAAACTAAAAAATCAGATTTATCCAAATTAAAAACTTTCATTCCTTGAAAGACACAGTTAAGGAAACAAAAAACTAATCACAGACTAGGAGAAAACATTTGCATAATATATCTGCAAAAGAACATGTATCCAGAATATATAAAGAACTGGTAAAACTCAAATATCAGAAGACAAGCAACCCAATTTAAAAACAGGCAAAAGATTTGAACAGACCCTTCACCAAAGAAGTTATATGGCTATCAAATATTTAGCACATGGGGATGTACCATCATTTGTCTTTAGGGAAATTTAAATACAATCACAATGAAATACCACTACATATACAGACACACACACACACAAACACACACAATGGTACATTAAAAAGACTGGAAATATAAAATATTGGTGAGGATGTGGAGCAATGGGAACTCTGATACCTTACTGGTGGGAACATAGCCATTTTGGAAAGCAGTTTTTATAAAGCTATCAGACGTTAACCATATGACCCAGCAACCCTACTCTTAGACGTTTACCCAAGGTAAATGAAAACAGGGTAACACAAAAACTTTTACCTAAATGTTCATAGCAGCTTTATTTATAATGGCCCCAAACTAGAAACTACTGACATGCACACAACTGGGGAATAGAAAAACTAATACGTCCATGCAGTGGAAAACCAACCTGCAATAAAAGGGAACAAACTAATCAAATCACAACAAAATGACTAAACCTGAAAGTTTTATGCTAAGTAAGAAAAGCCAGATATAAAAGAGTACAGGCTGTGTGCTTCCTTTTCTATGAAATTCTAGAAAAAGCAAAAGTACAGTGACAAATCTGCAGTTAGCAGGAGAGGCAGAAGGGGAAAGGAGACTGAACACGGTGGGGACATGAAGGGATCTGGGGAGTGGTGGAAATTTTCTAAATCCTGATTGTGGTGGTGACGAGACAAGTGTACACATTCTCCCAAACTCAACAAATAGCTAGCACACTGAAAACATGTCATACTGTATGTGAACTACACCTCAATAAAAATGATTAAAAATTAAGTATGGTAGATGCTAGGGAGCTTTGGAAGGGAAAGACCTCCTGGAACTCTGTCTAAATAGATTATTTGCCATGGATAGTATTGAGGATGAGCTTTAAGGACAGCCCCATGTGGGCAGAGAGGGAGGTCTGAGGTGACTGCAGGGAATGGAACAAGGGCTGGGTTTTCCCAGAGGAGCTGGATTTAATCTCAGTTCTGGTCTTAGAAGCAACATGAGTGCTGGCAAGCACCTGGGCTTTCCTGAGCCAGGGCTCCATTTCCTCAGCTGCATAACCCTGCCCGACTCACAGACTGGTGTGCCAGTCAACTATGTTAACAAGTCACAAAAAAAGCTCTGTGAACTCTAAAGTGCTGCTCATGTGTGAAGAGAGAAATGGGGAGAGGCCAGTGTTGAAAATGGAAAGGTGAGTTTTAATTTCTAAGGAAGTACACACAATTTTAAAGTTATTGTTGGCATTGAGCAGGAAGGGAAGAGGGAATTGCCTTTCTTCCCACTGGATGTTTTAAGCACTTATCCTGAGGCTCCAGTGGGTTTGTTTAGATGTAGAGATATGTTGCCTGCAACCCTCAAGATCAAAGACAGCAAAGCTCCTCTGTAAGGAGGCCCTTATGGGCCAAACTAGATAATGTCATTATCCTATAAACAGGTGATAAGAGCAGAGCCAGGCTCATCTCAAACTAATCCAGTACTAATCCCTTCAAGGGTCTGGAAAGATGTCAGGGAATAAAAGGCCACTGCCACTTAGCAGGCTGTATCTTGTGAGTGGATTTGTCACCCTTCAGGCCTGAGCAGCTGTCTGCTTGTCCAGACATGGCAGGCATGGGGGGAGGGGGCCGGTGAGTCCCCTTCATGTGTTCCGGAACTGGAGCAGTCTTACGTTCTCTCCTGCTTCTTGGGACCTGCACTGGAAGGAGAGGTGAGAGCTTCTTACAACTACAGGCACTGTAGTAAGAGGAAGTAATCTATGCTGAGCCTACAGCATGGGCTCCTGTTCTCATTTCTGTTTTATATGAGTGAACCAAGGCTGAGAGACAGGATGTCCTGTGCAGGATCCCAGAAACATGAGAAGTGCAGCCAGATTCTGAACCAGGAGCTCCTGTGACCACCATCTCCTTCAGGCTGTGGGGCACAGGTTCAGTTCTCTGAGCTGCAGTTTGCTCCACCCCAAATGGAGATGACTAGGATACAAGGAGATTAAATGTAATAATGATGTTAAGTGCCTTGGAAAGTGTGTGGATCTTACTAAATCATTCAAAACAGCATCAGGTTCCATCTCCTTTCCTATACACCTTTGGCAGGTGATGCTCCAGCCCTGGGGACAGTGAGCATGGGTCTCTAAAAAGGTGCAAGCGGGGGTCACATAGCTGGAACTGTCCCTCCTGCTGGCTAGACATGACCAAGACCTTACTAATGGAGCCTAGGAGCATGAAATTCAGGCCTCACCATGGGGTGTAAAGGTCCCTATACAGCCTGGGCCAGGACCTCCATGTGGACAGGCCATAGTTGCCGATGCTGATGGAACTCCCCTCTCTGTTCCAGGAAGGAAAGGCTGTCTGTGCTATCAAGGTTAGCAAGGTGTGGCTGCCTGGGAAACCTGAGGATCCTGCTCTCAGCTCTGGTTTGGGAGCCCTTGGAGATCTGCGCTGCAGAACTCATCCATCTCCAGGGCAGGGGAGGAGGAAGGAAGAGCATACACAGCTTGAGTCTTCAAAGTCCAGGATTATGAGAGGCCTTCCCGCTGGCGGCTGTTCGGCGGCAGCTGGAGAGCACTTCCGGGATAAAAGGGAGGCTCGCCCTAACCCCACTTGGCAGGGCCATCGGCAGTGCTCAGAAGAGAGATGAATCAACCGTGGCTCCAGCTGCCGTGGGCTCGTGGGAGGGGGTGGGAAGCAGGCCCTCCAGCCCCAGCCCATGGCCCTGGCCACCGACCAGCCCAGCTCTGTTCTACTACACTACCCACCATGTTCACCGTCTGCAGTTCCGTTCAGTAACTACAAGATGAACATCATCTCAATTAACAGCGTACCTTTAGGGCGTCTTTCCACCAACTATTCCAGCACAATTGTCCACACTGTCATCAGGGCCTAATCAACTAATGATGGCTGAAAATGAGGGAGGCCAATCCCAATAAATTCGAGGGAAAGTCATTTTTCTCTTTTAATGCCCCTCTCCCTCCTTTTTCCTCCTTCCCACGGCACAATGCAGTAAATTAATGTCACAGTGGTTATTACAGCATCGTTGCTGTGGCAAGTCTTCAAGCTACGGTCCTGGAATATTTTACCTCAGCATTTATTTGTCCATAAAATAAAACAGGATTTATGGGATGACTCTCCAGTTTGAGGGCTGCATGGACAGCAGCTGGGGCACATCCTTATCTCCTCCACAGGTAAAGATATAGGGATACTCTTGGGAGCCAAAGGAGCCCAGCGGATGGGGTGCCCAAGGCCAGGAAGGGCAAGTCCCTCAAAGGCCCCACTGGCCCTGCCTGCTTGAGAAACCTTCAGTTAAAAGGACAGTGTAGCTTTGAGTCCACAAAGTAGAGGCAGCGTTTTGAGGGGAGCGCCCCAGCAGTTGATGCCCTGCTCCAGAGCTGGGACCCAAGGGCACCTGCCAGGTGCTGACCACCACTCGCCCACCAGGACCCCCCGAGATGGTCGCTGTTGTCTCCTGCACTCAGCTTCCAGCATCTGGGTGCTGGCCGAAGAAGCAGCACCAGGAGAAGCCAGGCCCTGCCTAGCAAAACATAGAAGTGGAGTTCATTAAAACACACCCGTGTGCACAAAACTCTTTCAGGGAAGAGAGGCTCCACCTTTGAGGACACGCTCTGAAATTATAATTCACTGATTCTGAAGCCAATCATTTCATATTTTGACTGCTGGCTTAGGAATATTCATATTTTCCACTGCATTTAAATTTCCCTGTGCCATTAAAATCTCCGAGCTCTATAATTAGGCCTCTCCTGATAGATATGGATGAGGTCTCTGTTCCGGGGAGAGTGAGCAGCAGCCTCCAGGAAGCTGGGGGTTTGCCGCGAGGGCTTCCCCTTGGTGCTGCTCCAGCTGGAGGCTGCCAGCCGGCCCACCCTTCACCCGGACCTGGACCAGGCTCCCCGTACGTGGCCTGCACCCACTCACTTCCTACTGCTCCTCTCCCCTGCTATGTTTGGGGCACACAGCCACGAAAATGTTTACTCACTTAAACATAATTTGCATTCCGAAAGCTGTATTCCCGACTCAGATGATATTTATGAAATGAAGTCCCGCCGGTTGTGCCACCAGAACAGCTGTGGCTGGCTACACCACCACGTGTATACAAAACCCTGCTCCTGCTCAAAAATAAATAAATAAAGAGGACTCTTCTCCACAGGTAAATATTATTTTATGCAATGAAATACAGTGCGTAAGCCGCTCCTGCCTCATCCTTGTAAACACAGCCCAGTAACTGGCAGGAGGACTCCAGCCGGCCTGTGTGTGAGTCCTGGCTGGCCTTGTCCCCTGGACCAGATGCTCTCTGTGAATCTCAAAAGTCACAAAGCCCCATGTCTTGGCTGCATGTCACCAGTCAGGTTTCTGCTGAGATCGACCAAAATATTGGTTAATGAAGATGGAAAACCAATAAAGAATGGGGAAAAATAAAGAATTGCTTAGAAAGAATTCCGTACGTAATTACTTGCATTTTTGCTAACTACTGTATAAACAACACTTTTAACAAGGCAAATTGGAATCTTGAAGACAATTCTGCTTAGGGATATAGCTTCAATTTATTATACGAAGATAACTGAAAACTTTGTTTCTGCTGCGTTGCAGTCAATTTCCACGGCGTGCACATTTCGAATGTGTGATTAATCATAGGAGTGTAGGGGTTGCCAATAAATACCAAAACTCTAAAACTGTAACACCTTGCTCATTTTGTGCGGTCATTCCAAATAGCTAAACAGCCCAAGCCTGTCAATGTGCACCTGGATCAATGCTCTGGGGTCTCTGCAAAAGATTGATTTTTCTCTCAGAGGATTTCATTCCGCTCATCAACAAAAGTACTCGGCTCCCTGAATAATCAGATCCCAGGCTTTGGTGTGGGCCACCACTGCTGCCACCAACTGCCATTACCAGAACTGCCAGGCTGCCTAGGAGGGCCTCAGTGTGCTAGGGTCTCACCACTTGTTGACAAAAAGAACACTTTACCTAGCGTTTGGCCATTCTGAAAAAAGAAAAGGGAAAATAAATCAGTATGTCAAAATAGCTTAATTTGAGCAATTTGTTTTAGTTCAAAACTAAGAAATTTGAGAATAGAGATGAAAAATAATCTCCTAACTTAAGCCTCTTTTATATCCAGTTTTATCACGGTAATATCTCTAGTTTCCTTTTCCAATTTCTGATCCATCCTCTTATGCATAGTGTCTGAAGGCTGGAGAACAGCTCACATGTAGCGTTCAGCATGTCTGCAGTGGCTGTTCACTAATAACGGAATGCATATACTGCTTGGTGGGCATTTGGCCCTGAAGATAAGGGCACCTAAAGGTAGAGGATATGGATGAACAAACACATTGGCATGAGAAAATGCAAAACGAAACAAAACAAACAGGTTTCTACCTAGTGTCTACGTGGAACCTAAAGGGTTTGCATTGCGTACTAATTAGTTGATTCTTTCTCTGAGGGTCTCGGCCATTCCTCACTCAGCATATAAAGCCCGCTTTGAAAGGAGCCTTTCTTCTGAGGAAGCAATCCCCCCCTCCAACAGCCATGCCACCCTTGGTCCCCACCTGGAGATAAGAACAGCCCTTTGTCTACCAAACCCCCACCCTCTGATTGGGATGACTTACAAAAGGTTTTGATAAACTAAAGCTTCAGGTTTTATTACATAAACATTGGAGAGGCACAGAATGACAAACACCTTCCTAGGAAGGAAAAAAAATAAGGTGAGATCACTTCGTTCTCCTGCAACCTAAAAATAAATGGAAGGGGCTTCTCCCAGCTTCAGGGAGTGCATATGGATTTCTTGCTGACATTCGATTCTCTGAACTGAATGTCACACTTGCTGAGAACAGTTAAAAAAAAAATAATGCTAGACTGTTATCGTTATTAGAAGGGCAAGAAGAATGAAATATCATGATTATCATTAGGAAACCCTGTAAAACATATTTGTACATTATCTTGGGGCAAATACAAGTGTCATGTGTTACCAATTGTTAGGCAAAGAACGTGGTAATATATTGTTCCCCTCCGGCCCTCTGTGCAGCTCAGCGCAGGGCAGAAATGATGTGCACCATGTGTATGAGCAGCCAGAACGTGCTGGTGCAGGACACGGGGGGAAGAAGGCCTCTCCAGGACTAGTGTCACAAGGAACAGTTGAGCCTGGGAGAGACAGAGCAGCAGGGGAAGGCAGCCAGAGGCCAGGACAGCTGATAGGAAAGCCTGGCCTGCTGAGTGTGGAAGAGTCCCAGGTCCCACCTGATCAGGGTTTGCTGGGCAGGAGGAGTAAGAACAGCAGATCTGTTCCATGTCCTGGGATTCCCATCTCACTCGGGAGTCCCAGGTTCCTGAGAAAGAACCTGGCTTATTTCCCTCTTCTCAGATAATGGTGCATGTCTGCAAAGGGGTTTGGGAATGAAGTGGATATGCAGAAAGGTTCAAAAGAGTCCCACTATAAGAACACAGACAAGTGTACTCTCTCTTTAGTCTTCAGTTTACACATCTGCAAATCAAAGGGGTTTGTTTTGTTTAATTTGTTTTAGCATGAAAAGCCTTTTAAGAATGTCATGAAAGTAGAAATGCACAGGAGCTCACAATATTTCATGTCAGTGTTGAGGGCCCACAATGCCCCTTCTGATTCATCCACCAGTGCCTGGAGGTCTATGGATCCCAGATTAAGAGCCTTCAGTAGATGTGATCTAAAGGAGGCTTTCCAGGTCCTGGATTCCAGAACCCCCCAATCTCTGGGAGCATTTATGGAGTCCTCTGCTGGTGCCCCACCTGGCTTGGGTACTGTACATTGGCTCAGCAGCCCTCAGGGAATGTTGGGGAAGGGAGGAAGCTCTCATAGTCAAGATACACAACCACTGCCCCAGTAAGGCCACAGTGGGTACCCACAATTCCCAGGATCCACTTTGCACCTGTGGCTGGACCGAGCAGAACCTGTAAAGGTCCACAGGAGCCAGGGAGTGGCAAGATGGTACTCCTTGCATTGCCACAGAGAAATGACAATGCTTGCAAAGGAACCAGAAGATACCACTTGAAAAATATTTGCTCACAGCCCCTAGATCTCCCATATGCTGAGGCTCTGGCCACTCACCAAGGCTTCCCAACTTTCTGACTCCAACTGCAGTGGTCATGGGAGTCTCCGGCCACTCACAGGTTTTCCCCACTTGGAAGGAGCAGCGCTGTCTCTGGCCAGGGAACCAGGGCAGCTGGAGGCCTTGTTCTTTGCAGAGCAGGGCTCATCCAGGACGGCCTGGTGGACGGGGCAGCATGTGCCTCTCAGGCCTAAACTCTCTCCCCTGTGAGTTCCCTCCCCCCTTGCAGCTCTGCTCAAATATGGCCTGAAGAGAAAAGCTCGGACCTGCTGCCTCTCTCTGAAGAGCTACACTTTGTAGGAGAGTCCCTTTGTCTCTAAAGGAATACTGTATAATGGTAACATTTCAGATGACTAGGCAAGAAGTGAGGAAGTTATTTTGGGATAGGTGTGTCCCCTATTCATTCGAAGCCTAAGACATCTAAACATTTTAAAGCCAACTGCTAGAGGTTCTGTCTATAATGGGAAGTTAGAATCCTAGACCAGCTCTAAGGCCCACTTGCCTAAACTTCTTGTAGGGAAACTGCGGCCCTGGGGTATGAGGAGTGGGAGAGGGCTTACAGCATCTTTCCATGTGATTCTCACTCACCGAGCCCCTGCTTTGTGTGAAAATTAGTGCTTTGGTTCTGAACAACTGATGGCCACAGCATGGAATTCGGCTTTGTCAGTACTAGAACAAAGCTTATCTCTGCCTGTGGGATTCCGGGCTCCTTCTTGCAGGCTATGAGTGCCAGGTTGTGTAAAGTCCTTTCCCTCAAAGAAAATGCAGACACTCCAGTCTCTCTCCAGCCCTGGGGAGTCACATCTGCATTTGCACAACCCAAGAGACCTGCATGCACACTCAGGATCGACAAGTGTGTTCTAAAGTCCCTTTTTTGTCCTAACTTCCAGGAAACCCAGAGCCAAGTCTCACATTAGTAATTGGCTCATCTCAGATCGTCAGATTTTCTCTCTTCTGGTTTTATCTTCAATTTTTCAAACTGACAGTGTTTAATTTCCTAAGCTCTTTTAAACCAGGCAGGTAAGGCATGAAGAGGCAGATGGTCAGCTAGCTGGCAGTCTGAGGTCCTGGAGGCATGGAGGGCATGTGAGGCCTTTGCATATCTTCAGCCGGTCAGCAGGAGGCAGTCTGCACATGGTCTGCCCAGGACTGCACAGTCTCTTCTTCCCCACAGCCATGGCTCTTCATGGCCTCTGTGGCCCCACACGGACCCTCACTGACCATGATGGACCTCCCTCTGGCCCAATTCACTCCCTATGGGTCTCTCCTGACCCACTCCTCCCTACCTCCTCTGACCCCATGGTTTCTACGGCCTCCATGGACCCCGACTGACCCCCTCACCCCAGCCCTAGCTCCCCCTACATAAGCTGTTGTCTTCCAGGGAAACTCACTCCCGCCCAGCGCTCCTGAGCACCCTCGGCTTCCTCTTCACATTTCAGACCCCTTTCCCCCGAGTTGCCCACTCATTCAGTGTATGATGCTAAGTTGTGAAAAATGTGTGAGGACATTAACCCGAGGTGTTATTTATAAATATGTTATAATTTATTAAATTATGTGGCACTCAATAACGACTCAGATAAAGTAGCACAGTGGAGTGTTACTCCAGTACATGCACTATTTTAATAATCCTTTTATATTAAAATATTGCTTCCTATCAGGCTGTCACAGAGCAGCAGGAGAATCTGTTAAATGTAGAGAGGAGGGGCATCCCTCCAACACACTCTACAGTGAATTATTAAAGGAGAGAGAGACACCAACTAATCATTCGATAAACACATGTAAATTATGTGTAATGGGTACCTTCATGTAATGCATTCCAGGAAAGTTGAGGAAAACCCCGGGGCCCAGAACAGAACTTGTTCAGCACAGCTTCTCCTGTTCTTCTTCTTCATTTGCTAAAGGAACTTCTGCCAAACTTGAATTTAAGGCGCTCATGGGCCACCATTTTTGGCCACACCCCCAAACCACTGGTACTCTGTTTTACTTAATATTTTTATTTAATTTATATTCATCCTTTTTTTTTTACTTAAATAGATTTAATTTTTAAAGGAAGCTCTTTATCATTACCATGAATAGAAAACTAATAGCACTTACCATAAATATGAAATAACCATAAAAAAACTTATAATGGAAACAAAACCATGTAATTAAATTCCAGCTCAATATGAAGGCTTGATGAAACCTGAGGCCTGCTCTCTCTGTTAAAAAGGGAGATTATCCAGTGTCACAGAGGCATTTGTGATGTGCTGGAGCCAAAGAGAGCCTTCCTCCCTGACCTCAGAAGGACTGAGAGCACCCAAGGAGGGACCCCTTCCTTACCAGACAATTTGCTGTGATCAGATGCTGGCTGGGTACCACTAAAATCACTCAAGTGCCCACAGTGATCCTGTACCATATATTGGAGGCAGTGAACAAAAATCAAGAGCCATAATCACATCACTATTCTGCTGGGCATCACATTACAGGGTAACAGGTGACAGCCCTCCTTTAGCAATGTCAGTTGAATGTGTTGTGCCGTGGTGAGGCTGGAGCCCAGGAGGCTCAGATGTGAGTCCCAGCTCTACTGTGTGACCTGGGACAGGTCTTCTTCTCCCATCATCAGAGTCCAGAGTGGTTTAGACCATGATAGAGCTTTTCAAAGACTGTGTGCCTCCCAATTCTGCACTTATCTCCTCCACATGCAGCAAAATGAAGACATGTTTTAAAGTATTTTTCATGTCACGGGGATGCAAAGCATGTGTCTTTGGAAAGAACTGCCTGGAACTGCATATGTGAAGCTTCTTCCTTGACCTGGAGAAAGGGGATGCTGGATAATCAAAATTCAAAGGCAAATAAGAGATGCTGGGGGCGGACCAACCGAAAGGAATCTCTAAACCCCAAGGAAAGCGAAAGCTCCTTGCTGTCAAATAGAAGCCTGAGCCATGTAAAATAGGGATATCCAAACATGAAGCCAAGCTCTCCCATCATATTTAGAACCCACTTCAAACCAGGAAAAGAGAATGTCAGATCATCAAAATTCACATGAGAAAACACAGCTACAGTTCTTACTGAGATTAAGATGAGCAGTTAGAGAAAGGCTAAAATAATGAAGTCATACATTATTTTTTTTCCTTGTAGGTATAGATTTTATTTGACCTATTGCTTTTAAAATAAAATACCTTCCCAAGCACGCTTTACATGATAAAACTGAGAGACAAAAGAGAGAAAATGCAAATCAATTCTACATTACATGTATGTTGCTGCATTTGGCAAAATCAAATGAGATCTTTTCATCTCCTTACTGTAGAACAAAAACAGAGCAATATTATGAAATCTCACAGAGCTTTATTTCTTGGCGTCTTTTGTGTCCAGCCTTTTAAATTCAGGTTTTTCTGCCTTTTTTACTGACAAGCCCACAATTTTCAGAAAAGAAAGCTAGCATTAATTAAGACAGTGCCAGATGTAATTTTCTTGGGAAGTAAATTTCTGCACAACTAAAGGTTACAGAGACCTTTTCACTGTCAAAATTTACTACAGCCTGTGAATGTTAATGTTTCTAATGAAGACATGTTCTCTGTCCCTGAACTTAAAAGTACCCAGAGAAGAAGGCAAAGAGAAAAAAAAACTCTATTTGACGAATGTATCTGGAGCCCGTGCATTAATGCAGGAAACTCTCGGCTGCCGGTGCACGTTTTAATTATAGTATTTGGATAGCCTTGTTTTCTAAACAAGGAATATTGCCATAAATTGGCAATTTTGCATGAGGAGTGGGATTGTAGTAGGTGCCTTATGCTACAAATGAACTTACAGTATAATAAGCATTTACCCCATTAGGCTTAAGGATGTGCCTCTTCTGACTCTGGGGCAGAAGGAAAGAAAGCAGACAGAAGACCCGCACCTTCCAAGATGGGGCACCAGAGTCAGCACGGGGTCCCCGGATTTTCAGTTCTCTGACCTCCCAGCGTGTGGGTTCAGAAGGTTGCCTTGGTGTCTGATGATACAGATGTAGTTTGTTTCTGGCCAGTCTGGGTTCTGTTTTGGAGGCCTGAACACCAGTTACACCAGCATTTTCTGTCCAGGGCAAAGACTGTCATGATGAGCAAGAAGCAGGGCCTCCCACCTGCCCCCTGGGGACTGCGTGCTCTGCCTAGAGGGTCCCAGCATGAGAAATCAGCAGGACCTCGTCTGTCTCATGCTCATTTCTAGATTTTTCCTCTTCAGTAAGTTGAAGAATGAGATGAGATGACCCTATTCAGGGTTAAAAGACAGTCACTTCATTGACCCGGTAATGCCCTCTCCAAGAATCTCTCCTAAAGAAACAAGCACAAAATAGTATGCAGAAAGATGTTCTCCATATATAAAAACAGCAATGACAAGCAGAAACATACAAGATTTAATGTTCAACAATATCAGAATGATTAAATAAAACATAATACACCCATAAACTGGAATATTATGCAGGTATCAATCTTGCTGGTTCCAAAGATACTTCCATCAGAAGTAAAACATTTATATTATGTAACATGTAAAAAGCATGATATGAAATTTTGTGATCTCAATTTTGTAAAAAAAATGCATAGAATAAACACTGAATGGAAATGTGTCAAAATCATTGAATGTGGTACAATTGTAATATTTTTATTTTTCCTAATAAAGGTAGCAAAAGAAAAATTTCTAAAAATTTCCAAAAATGTGTATTTTTATCATCAGGAAAAATGCCAGATAGGGTCATCAGGACTGAGTCAGCATCATATTTCAGTGTAGACTTTCTTGAGTCTTAAATCCTTTATGTTCTAATTTACCATTGCCTGTCTTCCTTCTGAAGCAAGAGTTGGCAAACTGTTCTGCAAAGAGCCAGACAGTAAATGTTTTAGGTTTTACATGCTGTAAGGTCTCTCTTGCGACTACTCAACTCTGCTATTGTAAGCACAAAAGCAGCCATAGACATTGCATAAACCAATGAGCATAGCTGCGTTCCAATAAAACTTTACTTACCAAAACCAGTGGTGGGCCAGATTTGACCACAGGACACAGTTTGCCAACCGCTTTCTCAAATCACCCAGGGCTCTGCTATTGGATTCTAGCACATGAACATAGTATTCCAAGCACCTCCAAGACACTGGAGAACTAACACTCCCATTTATGGATGAGGCGACTGATCCCAGACAGGTGACAGGTGAAGTGAGTCACTAAAGTCACAGAAGAGGTTCCTAGCAGAGATGACAAGAAAACCAAGAGCACTCTGCCTTTGCAGGGCTGCCCCTCGGCTCGATTACTGAATTGGCCCATTGGGCCTCAGCGCCCGGCCCTTCTCGGTCTGGTGGTGGGGATTCTCAGGTCTTGCTCTAGGCCGTGTGCCTGCCCAGGAAAGCTTGTCTGCGGTGATGGCTCTCCCAGGTCCTGCTGCTCTTCATCGCCTGTCGGAGGAAGGGGAAGACATTTTCCACAGCTTCTCCCTGATCACCATCAGCTCCGAGTGGTGGCGTGATCAGAAGCCTGGGCTGAGCCAGCAAAGACCCAGTTTTACCTGTGTCCCCTAATTACTAATTCTGCCCCCTTTCACAGTCAGAAGTACCAGGTTTGCACAATAAACCATATGATCACTTCCCCAAAGGTGAATTTAGCAGTTTCATCCTGTGTGAGAAACACCAGTGTGATTTCAGTTATCCGTACAACTTATATGAAAGAAGATACATTTAAAAATTTAAAGTAAAAACTTACAATTAAGTAGAATGGATGACTTTGCCCACCCACTATTGCAGTGATGGAGTCTATGTCTCAGAGTGAACCTGCCATGAGGAATGTGATTATGAAGTTTCCTCAGATCTCAGCTTGGTAGATCCTAAGGGATTGTTCGGCGGTAACACCGACTCTGTGTGATTTTCCCTTGACATCGACTTTGGATTTGAACTGCCTTGCAGGAAACCACATGCTCTTGCTCTCACTCCTCTGCGCATGCCCACCCTGCCCAGGGTGTGTCCCTGCGTGCTCATCCTGCATCTCAGGGTCTCTCCTCTCCGTCTTCCCATGCCCTTCTCCAAGTGACTGGGGCAACTCACTCAGCTGCCTTCTTCTGCCCATCACCCCCTCAGGACCTTTTTAGATAGGGAAGTCAATAAAAGAAGTTTGTGGACTGTAAATGCCATCTCCTGAAGGGGCACACTTGTTCAAAGACAGTTCGAGGAGCTCAAGGAGCTAGAAACTGACAGCCAAAGAGTCTTGTGGCCATGGAAGAGAGAGAAGAAGCAGACAGGGAACAGGCAAGCATGAGCAATACCTTACCTCCCAAGGAACCTCTACCGAGTCTGCCTGACTTTGGGAGAGAAGGACAAGCAGGTGGAGAGGCAAAAGCTTGGAGATATCTGGCCTGGCCCAGAGTTCCCACTTCCCGCTAGACCAGATAGCTCAGTATGCTGACTGTGGACCCCAGATCCGCAGCTGCCGTCATCCGGGTCCGCGGTAGAAGTGCACCTTCTCAGGCCACTCTCAGATCTCGTGAATCTAAAGCCCTGGGGGAGAGCCAGCCCTCCAGGGGCTGTCAATGCACATCATGGTTTGAGAGCCACAGCCCTGGACAGACAATAGAGTCTACTAAACATTTGGTGGCATTTGTTCTTAGGTGGAACAGGTGTGAAATGCTGTGTATACAGCACAGTGAAGAAAGGAGGTGTATGAGGTCAAGTTGTTTATATGATGATCAACAAGCAGACTGATGGGCTATTTTCCTCTGAACTGATGGAAAGAACCTGCAGTCCATGTACTGCAGACACACAGGCTAAGGTTGTCTCTCTCACCACAGGGATGTGTTGATGCCCTCTGTTCTGTGAGACTTCTTGAGTGTGGCCAGCCCAGTGCCCAGCCCCAGCACCCAGTTGAAGGGGCCATCCCCAACCTGGCCATGAGAAACCCTGCCTTCCCAGCTTGTCTGCCTTCCTGAGCTCAGGTTACTAAGGAAACCACCACGCCGCCTTTGTCTACACATGCCACACGCAGCAATTCCGAGTGGCCTCTTGTGGCACCAGGGCTCCCCAGAACAGCTGAGGACAACAAAGTGTGAAACTTCTAAAAATGACACGGTCATGCCCCACCTCAGTGGCACTGTCCAGAGGGATTTTTAACTCTGGGAGGCAACACAGGTGTGGAAGAGAAAGAATTTGAGGCTTGGGCCGTATGATTCACACCCCAGCGTTAGCCAGAGTGTCCATGTTCCTCCGCTGCAGAAAACAAGGCATGAAAGGATGCTTCTTGCTCATGCACTTTCCCAAGGCGCTCACAGTGACCGCAGCAGAACACAGATTTCCCTAGGCTGCTCCCAGGACTGCTTCAGGGAGACGGACATTAGGGATGGGCTTGAATCGAGCAGCCAACTTGCTTGCAAACCTATGATTTTTTCCACTTTCTGTTTTTTAAGATGTATGTTCAGGTTTCACACTCTACCTGTCTTTCTCTTTACTCAGAAGAAGTCTTTTATTTCTTTCATCCTCCCCCCTTTTCCTTCCTTCCTTCCCTCCTCCTTTCCTCCTGTTCTTGCTTCCTTACCTTCCTTCCTTCCTTTCTTTCTTAGCCTTCCAGCCCTGTAAGAGTGGCGGAAACACTCAAGTAGGCAAATGATAGCCCAGACGAGTGTGACATGGGCCCAAGGGTGCCACAGTGCTGAAGAGTTCTCTGTGGGTCATAGCCCCACTTCCTCCCAACAATGACCTCCACTCAAACGCCCGTTCTCTGATGTATAGTGTAGGTCTAAGGGGGATCTTTGCAAACAGCCCTTGAACTCCTTTGCTGTGCCAGCCCTGTCCCAGTGCTCTGGGGATATGCACATGGATTGGAGATGGCCAAGCCCTGAAGCATGCATGGATCAGCACCAGACAATGAGACCACCAGGCTCCTTGCAAGGCTTTCCTCAAGAGGGAGAAATGAAGTGTTGGTGCTTATTAGGCTTCTGGGGAAAACTCACCTGTCAGGAACTTCACGGAGCACAGCTCTCAGTCAGGGGCCTCCCGAGCATCCTCAGGGACATGAGACAGTGATTCACTGTGTCGCAGCTTTTTCTGACTGACTGCCCCCACCACCCCTGTCTCAGAGGACAGGTGCACAGAGCTTGGAGTGCAGGCACTGTGGATATTGGGGTGGAGATGTGGCCACAGCTCAAAACTCCGAGGAGAGGAGTGCCCACGAGTCATGAAATATGGGTGGAGAAGGTCACTGAAATGGAAAATGCTTCTGCGCCTGTGGAAAGGCAGCCTTGGAGAAGCTGGGGAAATGATGCCAGTGCGTTCACCTCTGGATGTGAAAAAGTGTGTGCTGGTGCCCGAGAACTGCCGGGCCTTCAGAGGGTGCCGCCCAGAGTCCAGCCAGGGACTACGTGGGGTCTTTTCTGTTGGTCCTACTCGCATTGCTATGAGGATAAAGGACCCCTTCCAGCCATCTGGAAGCCCCAAAGAAGCCCCAAAGAGAGAATGCCCACCCATGGCTCCACAGGCTGAGGTGCCTTCCCTCTGCCATCACCACTGTGGCTACTCCTCGTGGGGGATGAGGGAGGGCATAGAAGTGGAAGGGGAAGACACCATCCTTCTCATGAGTCGGTGAGGATATGAGACTAACAGTGAGGTCAGCATTCACTTTTACATGATGATATATACTTTTTAAATTATGGAGCAGCTTTGCTGATTCTTGTTCAGCTTGGGGACCACTCTGACCCTTAGCACACTGTCTACTGCCAAGCTTTCCTCAGTCGACCTGCTTTCGCCCAATTCATGGCTAGTAGAACTCTCTCTAGTTCTCATTCCCCAAGCATTATAGGCTTGCCCCCCAAATGTGGGGCAGGAGCTTTGGGGAATAGAGAAGTGGAAGGAATACCATAAAACTACTTTGAATATTTCACTTTTCAGCCAGTAGCTATTTCACTGTTAATTCATTCCTCCACTTCACCTACTTAGAAGAAATGGCCTTGGCCTCTGCACTGATCCCTACAATGCCCCCGCCCCCATCTTCAGCCAAATTAAAAGCGTGTTCTGGTTGCTTCCCATGTGGCTTGTATGGAGGCTCGAAGGCTGAAAACTACTGACACGCAGAGCACAGGAGAGAGTGGACCAGCCCTGAGTGGTCTGGAGAAGGACTCATTTCAAGTAATGACAAAAAGGCAGGAAAGACAGAGAGGTTTTGAGCTGTAGCAGGTGGGGCTGGCTCCTGGCTGGACAGACTATAGGTGCCATTAGTACCCTAACTTCTGAGACAGTCCAAGTAACATGTCCGAGTCACTCAGCGGGTAACTAAAAGATCAACCCTCATCTTCTTTATCCATTCATCTACTGATAGATACTTTGGTTGCTTCCATATCTTGGCTGTTGTAAATAATGCAATGGAATATTACTCAGTCATTAAAAAGAAAGGAATCCTGCCAATTGTGATAACATGGATGGACCTAAAGGGTATTATTCTAAGTGAAATAAGCCAGGTGGAGAAAGATGAATACCATATGATTTCACTTACATGTGGAATCTAGAATCAAAACAAAATAAAACAAAATAAACAAAACAGCAATAGACTCAGAGACACTGGAAAAGAGACTGGTGGTTACCAGAGTTTGGGGTAGGTGGGTGAAATAGGTGAAGGGAATAAAGAGGCATAAAATTTCAACCATAATATAAATCAGTCATGGGTATGAAAGTGCAGCATAGAGAATACACTCAATAGTTCTGTAAACTCTATGTTGACAAATTGTAACTACACTAGTTGGGGTTGCATTTAATAATGCAGATAATGTAGAATCACTATGTTGTACACTTGAAACCAATGTAATATTCTGTATCAATTATACTTCAATAAAAATTTTGTTTAAATAATAATAATCAAGACTTCCACTGGCCACAGGTGACCCCAGCAAATGGCAGCGGATGTGACTGGTGCTTGGGAGTGCTGGGGCTCAGGGTCGCTGGTGCGCTCATGCCCACTAGTCAGGATCCTATATCTGTGGCTGATTGCCACCTTGTGGGACTCTGCCCCAAATAGCCATTCTTAAAAATTTTTCAAGAGAAATAGCAATTCTGATCCTTTACATGGGGTATCTCAATTTCAAGTTTTATAACTAATTCAAAATATTTTGTGATGTTCTGTGGACCAAGAAAAGCTTTTAGTGGATTAAGTTAGGCCTGAGGCCTGTCAGTGTGGGCCTCTGATTAGAGCTCAGTCTTGCCCCCATGGTGTAGTCTTTGTGGGACCTGGGGAATAGCAGGGTCGGGAACTCAGCTGCCAGTTGCCAAAGGCTTCATTTCCCAGAATGTTTCAGAAGCCCTAGTCAGAAGGTGCTTCTCCTTGGGAGTGTCCTGCTTCCTAATGTCCCTGGAAATGTCCCCTCCAGGCCCCATGCATCCTGTCCTGGTTCTCCTTCCTGCCACACAACATGGCCCCCTGCTGTCAGCAGGCGCTGGCTCACCCCTGGTCCTGAGTCCCCGCTGCCCATCTCCCCAGATACTTCCCTCTGTGTCTGCTCATCTAGCTCTGGCCCCAGCAGGACGCTGCTGCTGGCCTGCCTGACAACTGTCAGCCTGAGGTGTGGACACCTTCTCCTTGGTGGCTTCCCCTTTTTCATTAGGTTTGACAGTGCGTTTTTCTGAGATTAATAGTGCAAGGGGAGCCAGGATATGAGGCTTTTAGTGGTGACAAACTGCCAGGCCCATGTGGCTCTGGAAGTTGTGTTGCAACAGGAGCAGGCCCCTGGCTGGGCCCTGGGGTCAAAGGAGAAGAGGGTGATGGCCATATGTCCATCAGAGCCTAGATTCAGCTAGAGTGGGACATCTCAGCCCCTCGTCCTTACCCTTTCCTGTGCAGCAAAGACAGATAAGCCCAGAGCCACATACTAAGCAGTGCATACACACACACACACACACACACACACACACACAAAACCAACACCCCCGTGGGTGGCCTCTGCAGCTAGGCAGGCAGTGGGCGATGGGTGGGTCACTCCTGGGGCAGTGCTCACTGGAGATTGACAAGAGGCAGTGAATGGCCGTCCATCAGCTTAGGGTCCCCAAGCTTAGGCATTTCTGCTCTGTCCTCCTGGCCCCTTCTCCTTCCACTGGCCAAATCTGGGATTCTTCATACAGTCATGAGAAATTGAAAACACAGAACATAGCTCTGGCCACTTGCATTACACTGGTCCCTAACTGCCCTCCACACCCTCCTCCAATTCCCAGAAGAGTGAACAACATTTCTATTTGTCTGGACTGGGAGGGAGGGCTTTGGAGTATGATCAGGGAAATTCAGGAGAAGGACACATATCTATTAATTCTCAGAAATAGCAGTTTGCCACACATGCAACGCACTCTCCACACACATACACATATGTATGTGTGCATGCATATATACAAGCAAGCATACACACACATGTGTACATGCTTAAACAGATGCATGCACACATGAGTGTGTGAACACATGCACACACATAATCATGCTCACATATGCAAACACACTCACAGTCATGCACATACAAGCATGTGGACCCACAGCTGCATGAACACATACATACTCACACATATCTGCCCTTTTCTTGGGAACAGCTTCCAGACCTACCTCAGGTTCAATATGATCTCTAGACTGGGGGAGACCTTAGAGAGCAATCTAAGGCTCAGAAAGGTGAATGGGTTTTCCCAAGGCCACACAGCCTTTTAGGACTTAGCTTAAAATATGACATATCCAAGGTCTTTCCCAGATGAACTGACTCCATGGATTTTCAGGATAAAAATACTTCCAAGTTAACACTTATTACCTATTTTATCCTTCATGATTCATTTGAGAGGTCACCTTCATTATTATTTTTGACTTCATTATATGGGTGAGGAAATTGTGACCCAAACAGGAGAAATTACTTATCCAAAGCACTGAACTGATAATAAAGGTGGGACATGCCCGCAGAGGCTCTGACTCAGCAGAGGCTGAGTCACTTCAATGCACCCAGTAGCCACCATTTCCCCTAGGGTGTTGAATCATCATCTGACCCCATTGAAGTCCTTTCTCTGCCCCTGACTCTATTCCATTGGCTACCCCAGAAAATGAGACCCTTATATTTTCTTACAGCATGTAAGAGCTCTGTGACCTTGGACAGATCACTTTAAGCAACCAATTCTTCATTTACCAAGCTGTAAAATGGGTAAAGAAAGTGATAATAGCTATCTTTCAGGATTGTTTTAATGATTAAACTCTTACATATGCATATATTTTTCAAACTGGAAAACATTGCATAAAACTGAGAAAATGTTACTGAGAATGGTTTTACAGTGCTTGGGGAAATTGAGGCACAGATGAAGTTCCTCCTTCTTGGAGTCTCTCATCCTGTCTGCTACATCTAGAACACAGCTGTTAAAGCTAATAGATGACTGAAGGCAAGAGGATATTAGTAAGGCCTGACACTGACAAGGGATTTGTGTCAAGACTACAAAACAAATAGAAAATAGCAACCTAGTAGAAAAATGGGAAAAGCATACAAACAGGCATTTTACAGAAAGGGAAACCCAAAAAGCTAACCAGCATATAAAGAAATGTTCAAAATCATTGGTAATAAAATTAAGTTAACAAGCTATTACTTGGCAACAATTAGGCAAAAATTAGAGGTAATAACACATAGGAACAGGAATGTGAGGACAGAGGGGCCTTGTGATCTGACAATGGGAGAGTAGACCTATGGTCCTATAATGGAGCTGTCTAGAATACTTAATCAAGTACGTACACTGAGACCATACGTTCCAGCTATTTTTTGTTGTGTAACAAGCCATTGCTTACCTAGTAGCTTAAAACAACAACCATTACTTTGCTCACCAATCTCCAATTTGAGCAGAGCTTGGTGGTGAAAGCTCACTTCTGTTTCTTGTGATATCACTGGGGTGCTCAAAGGTGGGGTGACGAGAGCTGGAGGTTGGAACCATCAGAAACTCACTCTGTTGCCCATTGTTGATGGGCATCAGCTAGAATCCTAGTTGACATGGTTGGACAGAATTTTTACATGTGACTTCTCAGGTGAATACTTGGCTCCCACTCAGCAAGGTCAATGGTTCCCAAGAGGCAGTGGCCCCAGGGACCAAGGAGAAAACACATGACATTTCTGTGACCTAGCCTCTGCAATCACACAGCTTTATTTCTACTATATGCTAGTGCTTGAGCAAGTTAAAAAGGGCTATCGAGGATCAAGGGAAGAGGACATTGACCCCACCTTCAGTGGGAGGAATAACAACATCATATTATAAGAATGTGTGGATGGGATGTATTGTGTTTGTCATTTTTAGAGAATGCAACCTTCTCAACCAGAAAGGAATTCTCATTCAGATCCACAGGAGATGCATGGCAATGTTACTGCAGCATGGATTCGGGTGGTAGGAAGTGAGGTAAGCTGACATTCATCTCTGAGAGAGTAGTGAGGTGGTATATGATATACAAAATAGAGTGTTATGCTGAAGCTGTGAATTAGATGCACTCCCAGTCATGTAGGTGGTTCATTAAAAATATATATTTAATATTTTATTTTAAAAGTTAAACAGTAACAGAATTAAGATATAAATCTTAATGCTATTTGCATTAATTAAAAATACCTATAAGAAAATTAAAACACATATTTTATAGGAACACTTACAAATGAAAGCTATACTGTTAACATATTACAATTGTATCTTATGTTTAGGGAAAGGAAGTGGGATTGGAGAACAGGAATAGAAGGGAATAAGGGCAAACGCAAAACTTGGACTTACCCTTACATAGTCATCTATTTTCGACTCAGATGTCAAAACAATATAATGGGGAAAGGGAAGTCTTTTTTAACAAATGGCACTTCACCAACTGATTATATATAATGAATCTCAGTTTCTACCTCACACCATACACAAAAATAATTCAAGATGGATCACAGACCTAGACATTCAAGCTAAAATCATTAAGGTTTTTAGAAGGAAAAGGAGAATATCTTTATGAACTGAGGATAGGCAAAAGTTTCTTTGAGAAGGCACAATGGACATTAACTGTAAAAGAAAACGTAAAACAAAAAAACATGTAAATTTATACTTCACCAAAATTATAAATCTTGGCTCATGAAAAGAAACCAAAAAAATAGAAGACAATCCATTCACTGGAAAAATGTAAAACATATATCTCACAAAAAATCAGTGCAAAGAGTATGTAAAGAATTCCCATAATTCAATACTAAAAGGAAAAATATACCAATTAAATAAATGAACAAAATATTTAAACAGATGCTTCACAAAAGAAGACAAATAGATGGTCAAGAAATATGTGAAACAGTGTTCATCAGTAAGTTTTAGAGAAATGCATATTAAAACTGGAATAAGTAATCACTTATCACCTGCCAGAATGCCTAAGTTTAAATCTAACACCTCCAAATATTGGCAAGGATATCAAGCAACCAGAATTCTCATGCATTGTCGGTGGGAAGGTAAATGCTGCATCTCTTTTGGAAAGGAGACATAAAAACATATTCACACCAAGACTTGTTCCTATCAACTTTATTCAAAAAGTGAAAATGACTAAAAATGGATAAACACATTCTGATATATTCATATAGTAGAATTCTACTCAGCAATTAAAAGGAAAAAACTACTGATGCAAACAACACAAATGAAGCTTTAAAACAGTATGCTGAGTGAACGAAGCCCTACATGAAAAAATATTTGTTGTATGATTCCATTCACATTAAGGTCCAGAGTAGAGAAAACTAATTTATGGTGGAAGAAAATCAGAACAGTGGCAGCCTCTGGGGAGTGGCGTACAGGACGAGTCGGGCAGGAACATTTGGGAGTTTCTGGGTGGCAATAATGTTCTGTAGCTCAGTAGGGTTTAGGGTTATCGTGGTGTATGTATTTGTCACAACTCCACAATTAGCACACTTATTTATACATTTCGCTGTATGTAAATTTTACAACAAAACTGAAAAAGAACTGAAAACAAAGATGGAAGTAAAAATTAAAATATTCACTGGATACAGCTGAAGTATTGAAGCCTACAATTTACCTTGAACTGTATCCCAAAAGCGGACTAACTGAGGGGAAGAAGTTTGGATCAATGGATAGATACACGAAAAAGAAAGGACAGGAGCATGTGAAGGAGGAACCTAGGTGATAGGTGTGCAGGTGTTCACCATTAACAGCAGTCAACTTTGCAGTATTAAAAAGAAAGAAAGATTAAAAATAAAAACCAGAGATGCCCTATCACTAACCAACCATGATAAGTACCTTGAACAGAGGAGTGTGATTAACCCAACCCTCTGTTGCTAAGATCCAGAAAGAAAAATAAAGAGAATTGAAGAATCATGTGTTTTAAGCTAAACTCCCAGGTATCTGACGATGGCAATCATGGGTTCCTGGGCAGTAAGTGCTGGAAAAAGGTCGAGGCATCAAGCTGCCCATGGCTGTGGCAGGGCTCAGAGCCAGCACCACAGTCTGGGCACAGGTGCTATCCACCCACTGAAAGGGTCCTGTTGACCAAGGATGTGCCCCTGGCTCTCCAAGGTGCCCTGGGAGCCAGAGGCAAAGTTTGCAGTGAATGAGGGAGCAGTGTCTCCTAGAGGAGCAAAGACCTCCACTCACACCGCCTTCTGAGCAAAGCTGCACGCTCACCAGGCAAGGCCAGGGCCCTCCTCTGGGCTCCCAGAGGGCCTGGTTCACATGCCATCAAGTCTTGCACTGCTCTGGGCAGGTACGTTCACATCCAACAAGCAACATGAGAGCCAGACCGGTGGCTGACACCTGTGTCTTGATGGGAAGCACTCAGGAAGCATTTGTAGAAACAACAAAGGCCTGGCTGTAAATAGCAATAGTGCTGAGGCAACACGACCAAAACAAGACACTCTTGGCCAGAACACCAGAAAAAGGGCTTGTAATAGAAGTGGAGAGGATTTGTAAAGCTTATGATGCAATCTAGGTTTCTGTTTGATCTTTTCCTAGTAAAAATGCTTTCTCATTATACTCAGGATCTTCAAAGGGCCATCAGACGGATGGTAGAAGGAGCTCCAGAAAACTCCATCCTCTCAAAGGCAGTTTTGTGCCCATTTTATAACTGGGAAGGCTCAGCTGTGGTGTGTCTGTGGCTTCCACCAGTTCACCACGACAGCAGTGTAACAGCGAGAATCAGACCATGGGCTTGTGAACAAAGAGGATCGTTTTGTGTCTGCAGCATCCCACTTACCAGCTGCCCTACCTTATGTGAGTTGCTTTATCTCTTTGCATCTCAGCTGACTCTTCATGTCTGCCTCGAAGGCTTTGTGTGAGGATTAAATGAGATCATATACGTTAATCACTCCACAGGGAGTCAGACACCTCATGGCTCGAACTGGATGGTTCCAATCCCCTTCCAAAAGTTTTGAGAACTCTTACAACATCCTGGAAATTTAGGGGATAGTAGACAAACTTAGTCACCGGGAGGATTTGACCATCTAATCCTCTGCTCAGAGTTCAGTGGGTAAAGGAAGGAAGTCCAGCTTTGTTTGCTGTGGACCTGCAAAAAACAGCTCAGAATTCTTCTTACCAAAATGGTAGCCAATGGAGCTGATCCGCTGAGTTTCACTTTGTTTTGTTTCCCCATGTGCTGAGTATTACCAGGAGGAATATCACGAAGAATCATCCCTCTCCTTGACAAAAATGTTTAAGTCTGCATGCCCTGGACCCCTGGACTTCTCCACAACATGGAGAGAGAAAAAGGACAAATGTTTTAATAACAGCCCCAAGTGCAAAGAAGCTAGAGCAGTTTGCCATGGAAATCAATCCTGGTTGCTCCCCAATCCCGCAAATGAGCACGCAGCCCGGTCTGCTGATCTCCCGTTAATCCTAGCCAACCAGCAGAGCTGAAGCAGGGGCATGCCCTGAAATTCAGGCCTCCAACCTCTAGGGGGCAAAGCCAAACACCCTCTCCAAAGGCTAATGAGGCAATTATGTTTCTGGTTAAAGATGAGAGCAATCAGGGCCACTGAGTTCATCACGTTTAGAATACTAGAGAAGGAAAAGCACAGGAGAAGAGGGAAGGCAGGAAAGAGAGACATGAAACCGAATCAACAGGGAGAAAGACCATCATCACATGCCATGGGCATAGGAATTGAGTTTCTTTGTATTCTCTGTTTCTTCCCTCAAAAATCTTTCTCCAGATGCCCCCAGTGTTCTCTGCTCCATATGCTCAGGGGAAGGTGTTCAGAGCACATGTAGGGGGCGTCCTCCCCTGGCCTGTGGGCAGGTTCTCAGGTCAGTTGCCTATCAGTTGGATATCCCAGGCTCCAGTGGGAATGGTCAAGCCACTGCCTATTCTCTTGCCTATTCATACATTCAGCAGAAACCTGCCCTCCTGGAGCTTACCTTCTGACGAGGAAACATATCACAGGAGCCTGAAATCAAATACATCACAATAGGGATATAGAATCAATCAATCTTACACATTGGGACACACTTAACTTATGATAGAAAAGCTGTGTGACTGTAACAGGATCATAATAAGGGGAATCATGTCTAACCTGGGGGGAGGGTCATAAAATTAGCACCAAACATAAACATGTATGTAAGAAAAGAGGATAAGGCAAGGAGAATGCAGCAAGAGAAGCCCTCTGCAAGGCCCTGGGTGGGAGGGCGTGGAATGTTTGTAGAGTCAGGCTGGAGGCCGGAGGGCACCAGGTGAGGTGGAGTGGTAAGGCAGGAAGCAGTTTTCTTGAATATTCCTGCTTTCTTGAATAGTGAGTCTTTATCCTAAGGGCGAAGGAAGACTTCAGAAAATTCTACACAGTGTTCTGAAGTGATCTGGGGAAAAACTGGCAGGTAAAAATCAGCAGCACTCGGTGATAGTTTGAATATGGTAATAAATAGGGAAAGGTGACTGAGAGGAAGTTTTCTAGAATGGCTGTTGGGTTTCTGTCTTTGCAATTGGTCAGGGCTGTGCCAGGAGAGCCTTGGTCAGTATCCAGCAGTGTGACCATGGTTGGCCCCTGACCTAATCCGGGCCTGCTATGTGGTCACTAGGGCTTTCCAGGATGCTCTGCTGCTCTTTGCCAAGGCAAAGGGTGAAAGAAAAAGTTTCCATGGCCCTAATACCTGTATGCTCATAGCAGAACTTAAGAAAATGTTTTGTCGGTTTACAGAACTTCTTAGGATGTGTAGCAGAGTAATATCTATTACTGTTTTATACACCTCGTGGTATGGGTATGGGAGGGTGGGTAAGCATACTGTCATCATTGTTTTAAGATAAACCAGCCATGCAAGGTCCATCCCAGGTGCTTATCACCAGCATATAAAGTGGCACAGGGCCTAGCACACAGCAGATGGTCAATACATGCTTGTTAGGTTAAGGAAGAAGTGGCCTGCCCAAGATCACAGACCACAGGAAGTGCACTGCTGATACCCTCCAGCTCTTCCAGTGACCTCACACATCACTGTCCCCATGGCATCAGACTCTGCCCACTTAGGGAGGGAGCTATGGAGAAAGGACATGCCAGACACAACTGCAGTTAGGCAGAAGAGGTGTGGCTGGCCCATTTGGGGCAGTAGCATTTCCAGAGATTTACAAGTACTCATCAAGTGCAGGCTGAGAGGTAAGGACATTCTTGGTGACAGAATTCTTGGTGACATACTTGGTGACAGGGTCCAGGTACCATGGAGGGTAAAGGAGTCACCCAATTCCAGAAGCAGGGAGCAGCTTTCCACTGATGGCAGGAGTAGGGAGGGCCCCAATATCCTATCCCTGCTGAGAGCTCCATGTTAGCCCACTTTGTACATCAATCACTCTGGACCTGCCTAATTCGCTATTGAAGATTAAGTCCTAGACATGTGACTAGACCACAGGGTATGTTCATACTTAAAGTTCTTGATATATATTGTCAAAATGTTTTTCAGAAGGGTCTTACTGATTCACGTGATGACCAGCACATACATGAGAATACAATTTCTCCACACATTCACCACCTAGAATCATATATGCTTTTTAAAAAAATAATTCTGCCATTTTTATAAATTAAAGTTGGTATTGCATTTTTTTCTATAATTATTTCTAAGCATGATCATTTTTATATTTTCATTACCCTTTTTCTTTGAGATTCTATAAATTCTTATGTTATTTGCAACCCCTTTCCCTCCCCCACCCTGCTGGGATAAGCATGTACTTTAAAATACTGTTGGTCTGTAATCTATTTATAAGAGTAATACATGCCTTTTTTAAAATATAAGAAAATACAGAAAAGTATACAAAATAAAGATTGCTAATATTCCCACAACCCAGAAGAATTACTAATTGATTTTGTTTCCTGGTAAGTAACCAGCTTCTTTTTTTAAAGCAATTGATTTTTAAGCAATTTTTAAAATATGAAGAAAATTAACTCCTTATCTAGAGTGCTTTTAAGAATCCTTGACTATATTTTTCATGATGTGGTATGTTTTTACATAAAATGCCAGTAATGTTTGTAAACATTACTGACATTTTCCTATTTTCATATCTCACATTAACTTTAAGTTTTGAAAGTGCTCCCTTCAGTTAATTGCTGTTATACTTCCAAATAATTTTTTAAATTTAACTAGTTAATTAATTTAGAATTGGTTTTGTTATAAATGGAATGTATGGATATGACCTGAATGTTTTTCCTAATTAGTAATTCCCAAAGTCACTTATTAAATAATCCATCTTTTCCTTTTGGTGACTTCCTTGTTTTATCATAAATTAAATGCTTGCATACACTAGGGAATGTTTCTGGTCTATCAATTCTCACCCATTGATCTGTTCCTTCTTTATTCTTTTTGTCAATACCACATTGTTTTAAGTACTATGGCTTTATAATGCATTTTAAATATCTGTTACTGCAAGTCCCTCCTCTCGTCTTCCCTAAAAATAATAAAAATAAAAATAACAAATATTTTGCCATTTTTATTCTTTAAATGAATCATATCATTTTGCTAGTCTATATATTTATATTTATATCTAATCTTCATATACACATTGACACTTGATTGAGGCCTTGTTTATTAGGGAAGAGTAGACAACTGAAAAAAAAAGATTTAAGAGCTAGAAAAAAGAAAACTCATGTGTGTGTGTGTGTGTGTGTGTGTGTGTGTGTGTGTGTTGTCTGTGTGTTGTGTAACAGGCTCTGCCCTGGGCTGTGCTCTAGGCAGTTAAGGACAAATGAGACAGGATCCCGACCCTCGTGTAGCCCACAGACCAGCTGGGGGGTCTGCCATATAAAAAGTAGCATCATTCCATGGCATTGAATGACTGGAGTGATAAGATATATAGAGAAAATCTCTCATACTTCCAACATCACTCAGGGCAAGCTTGCTGGTGTATGGGAAGAGGCAGGGAAACAGGTGACTATTCATTCAGGTAGCACACACCTGTTGCATTCCGGGCATGCCTCCTGCCTCATGGAGCTCCCAATCTAGAAAGGGACATAAGTTAGTAAGCAGGTTCATTAATACCCCAGGAAGGAGGCTCTGGATGGTTACACGCAGGGCACAAAGCAGCATGGGAAAAGTGCTCATCATCTGAGAGGAAGGGCAGGCTACCCTGGGGTAGATGGTTATTTTGAACTGAAGTGTGAATGGAGGTAGGAGGTGCTCAAAAAAGGAGTTAGTGGAAAAGGGATGCTCAGGCAGGGAGCAATATTTATGAGCCCGCAGAGGTGAAAGAGTCTCTTAAACTTGAAGGTGTTAGGGGCAAAGGGTGGCAGCATTGTCTACGAAGTGGACAGCTGAGCAGGCATCACAAATCCTGATGAGGGGAACTTACATTCCTTCTTGAGATGTTTTGGATTTTTTATACAGGCAAACTCCCTTCCTGACTAATTTTCCAAGGCCTGAGCTCCTTGGGAAGAGGAGAGGTGCAGATGTTTTGAAGCAGAGTAAATCAAGCGGGACAAAGGCGTGATGGAGACTCAGGTGGCAGATGGTTTGGAGTTCTGGGTCATCGAAGCAGAATCATAGGGTCTCATCCCTCAGAACAGGATGCCTGCCCGGCATGCCCAGGCTGACCCTGCATCCCAGGGCTCTGAGTCTTGGAAAGACCCTGGGCCCATGATGGGTCAGGATTTGAAGATGTCCTTCTTCATGGATTGGAGAGCTTGGGTGAGTATCTGATGGGCTGAGACCAGGATCAGCTGAGGACAGGAGCCTCCTCTTTTGGGACTGTTGGGGGACCCTTTGGAATTTCAGTGTGTCTAAAGGGGTACAAGAGACAAATAGTTGGGATAAAGTGTTCTGACAGCTCTGCACGATGGAAACTCAAGTCAGATGTGTTTGGATTTAATGAAAGCAATACTACATTTCTTGTACATCTGAATTTATGGAGAAAGATTCACATATAATATTTAAGTCTCTCATTACACAAAATAGAGGATATATGAACAATAGAAGGAAAAAAATACCTACATACCTTGTCCCAACCCCAACCATTGTTAAAATTTTGATAAACTTCTAGTTTCCCCATTAGGACTCTGGTTTTAACTTGGTGTGTGTGTGTGTGTTACCTAGTTCTAATCATACTATAAATATAATTCTGTACTTTGTCTTTTTACCTAATATTATAACATAGGCATTTTTTCTCTGTTATTATAAAGCATTTGTAGAATAAATCATATAGGAGAAAGGTGTATAGATTTAACTACACAATATTTAAAACATGCAAGTATCAAAAATTACAACTAAAAGGTATACAATTATTTGTAGATGAAATTTGCATCAAATTAGGCAAGTAATTAATGTATTAATTATGCAAAGTATACATGTGAATGGATATTAAAAAGATGAAGAGGACAAAATTATAAAAACAACACATGAAAAGTTATAATAAAGAAGGAAATACATTTGGTCAACATGGAAAATTATTTATTCTTATTAGATTGCAAAGGAATACAAATTAAGGTCTTGATGTACCATTTATCTTTTATCATACTAAAAAAGATTTTAAAATATTTCACATCCATTGCTTGGCAGTGTAGGGGTAAGGTGACTTCCTTATACATGGGTTATAAACTAGTGCAAAGGTTTGAGGAAACTGATATTATGTACCAAAAGCCTTTAATTTTTCATGTAGTCAGTAATCCCAGATCTGCTGTTTTTAACCATGGAATGAATGTTATTAGAGGTAACCATAAAGATTTATGCACAAGGATATTCATCACAGCATTATTTATAATGGTGAAAAATTAGAAATAACCTAATGTCCATCCAACAAGAATTGGTTAAGCAGACTATTATGCAGTCATTAGAACTTAGAAAACTGCATAACAACATTGAAAAATGACTTCCCCATTTTCACAAGGGTCACACCACTCTTATGAAAATGTAGGAGATTTGGAAGTTTATTCTCTTTCCCACAAACAGGATGAAATGTATCTAGTACTTCTGAGAGCTCTAGGTTTGCAAACATTGAGTTTAGACACCCCCAAAAATTATGCACAGTCCTCCCTGGCATTTGAGAGCCATTCACTCAAAGCATAAGTACTATACTGAGTCCACAGAACAAGCAGACGGGGGATCGGCAGCGGTGGAGGGGGGGAGCAGACAATTTTAATCTTGCCTCCTTTCTTCTGTCCCTTTAGTCTTGCTTGTCAGGCTGTTCTTTCCCTGCCCCTGAATCCAGACCTAAGAAATCACTCCTACAAATAGAGAAAAATCTTACTAGGACCTTAACTCACAAAACAGACTCATTTCAGGAATTCAAGAAGCCAGTCCCCAGTTTGCAAATAATCAGTTTGTAACTTTTTCCACAAGTCTGACCTCTCCCATTCACCAGTCCCTGCCTGTCATCTGACCTCTGGCAGCTGGGCTCTAAGGGAAGCCTGCCTTCATATTCCCCCCCCACCCGCCCCGCGCTTCTCCCTTTCAAGTCCGTGTTTCTTGGTCCCGCACGGATGGAGGAGGGGAGAGGGAGGACTAAGTGCTCAGCGAGCTCTTACTTGGCTGGCAGAGAGTTCAAGCTGTTACTGGCCCTCGAGGACTGCTTTTGTGGGTTCTCTGAAGAACTTTTCCATGAAATGAGTGACGCCTTACCTCCTGGCTGGCTCACCCTGCCTTGGCCCCCGAGTTTCTGGTGGTCCATCCCCAGGAAGGAGCAGCTGCATCTTGCAGGTGGGCATTCTCCCTGTGGGGCACGTGGGAGGCACTCCTGCGCTCTGGGGAGCAGGGCTATCCCAGTGCCCAGGGTCTGAGGGCCCACATCTCTGCCCCCTAAGTTTCCCAGGTGAGGGCAGACACCAGCACCTGTGTCCTGGCTGTGGGGCCATCTCCAGGTGAGGTTGGAGGAAGCGGTGTGGCAGTCATCATCAAGCTTTTCCAAAGGAAATCTACCTTACAGATTCCTTCCTCATCTGTCTTCTTAACCCTTTATATATCCTCAATGTGCCGGAGCCCTTCAAGAGTCATATAACCAATTATCAAACACTTCACCTGAGCTTTTTGCAAGATGGCAAATGCAGCACCTCCTGTCCTTTTGCTTTACCCACTTCTGAAAAAGACCCACTTTAACACCCTGAAGTAACCTCTTTGAACCTTCTTTCCCTCACGCATCTGCAGCTTTAGTCACATCAGATTTGCAGTTACTTTACATGCTCTTTCTGTCCACCCGTGCTGCTCCCACCAGACACCTGTCAGTCCCGTGCCCAAGCCTCCCCCTCCAAGAGCCAGCAGCAAGCACCTATCTGCTGTACTTTCTCACTACATTCCTCAACTGTGGAACATGCTCTCCCTGGTGAAAGAGTTAAGGTTTTTCTTAATTAAACAAAAACACCAGGAGGGCAGAAGCCACATTTTAATTGTCTCTACAAATCCAGGAAGCACATTACTCAGGGCGTGGCATGCAGTAGGCGCTCAAGGAATACTTGCTAAACCATACCCTTTATACATGGCATTGACCTCAGTTGTGGTATTTATAGGACTGGGATGTTTAAGGTCAAAGACACAAGAGGAAACATGACCCCAGATGGTGTGTAGGGTCATGTGGGTTTGGGGAAGGCTCACATCTGTGAACAGATAAGAAGGGGAAGTCGATGACCTGTGCCAGCCTGAAAACTCAAAGGGCCAAAGACCCACCAGAGCAGAATTTACTTACAGGGTTAATCATAAGGCCCACGTTATGGGATATTAACCAGATAAAAGGAAGTGTGGTGGTCAGAAAGGGTGGTGTTAATGCCTCAGAGAAAGTAGATAGTACACTTCAAGATTAAGGTCCCCTGACCACTGAGTCTATTCGGGGCCTTCCTGTGTTGTATTTCTATTCTCTTATTCATCTTGACGGCCCACCTTGGTGCAGTTGAAAGGCAGGAGCTGGTTACATAACATTAGGCAGGCTCTGAGAAACCCCCTTGGGCCCTTCAGACACTGGCTGTGACTTTGAGCTGGGATATAAAATTAAATAACCAGCCCCACTAATTACTTGATGAGAACTAGAAAAATGTTAGTGTTTGCCTTTTCTAACTCCCAGCTTTGGTGTGGGGTTGGGACTGTGCACTGATGGATATGAGGTGGACTTGTATAGGGAGGACAGGCAGCACAGCTCTACCAGCCACAGTCAACAGGTAACACCAGCCAGCAAAGAGGTGGGTGTGTGTGCAGCCTCCAGCTACACATGGAAACAAGCATGGGAGGCCCTGGAATTTCTCTACAGTAGGCACTTAGGACGGTAATCTCTCTGGAAGTGGGGATGGGGCATTTCTCTGGAAGCTGTGCTTACATATTAAGTGCATGCTTTTTCATTCAAGTAGGCTTGTGGATGGTGTCAGGAAGGAGGCTGGTAAAGGTGAAGACTCAAGCTTCCAAGCCCATTTTGGTATGACTGTAGAAAACCTGTTCTGCAGAAAAGTGTGGCAAGGATTTAGAAACTACGCAGGAAGTCAGTGTGGACAGCTAGAGCTGAGACTTTTCTGAGACTCTTAACAAATACAAAAGCCTCCCTCTCGCTCTTTAGCTTTAAGGCTAGGGGACATGCTGGTGGCAGTGAGACAGATGTTTAGGACACCATCCTTACCCACGAAACAGTGTCCCTAACTGCAACATGCAGTCGTAGGCTCTCTTGACATGGAAGGTGACTCCAGAGTCTGAGACCTGGGGTGGTGATCTCTGACCCGGCCTCTGGAGGTCCGGGCATCCCCATGTCAGAAGGCGTCTGTGCAGAGGGTCTAAAACAAGGTCCTCACGGCCATGCTGAGATGTTCATGAAGGGTCCACATGCATATGCTCCCTTTGCAAAGAGAATGTGCCTCCGCGCAGGGCTTTCACCAGCTTCTCAATAGGTCTGTGACCCCCCCTTAGTGAAGACCCCCTGCTCCCTGAGGTCTTCCCAGGTTATTTAACCGATCAACTAATCTCTGCCAGTGGCTAAGCCTTCTTTCATGTGCAGGTGGTCCCTGCCTCAATTACACCTCATTTACATCTACTTAGGCTTCCATGGGTGCAGAGAATGTCTCATTAATGTCTTTATGAGATGTCTCTCAGAGACTGGAAGAAGGCATATTTTCAGTGTCAGTATCTCTCCTCTAGGTATTAAGGCCTTACCCTCTTCCCCGCAGTGCAGGTTTGCTTCTGTAAGCCTCAGTTAAGTTGTATGGGTTCTTTTTTCCCCATCCTAGAGGTTCTGAACAATTCTTGTTAAATTTATTTCTGGACATTTTATGTTTGGGAATGTTATAATAAATGGGCATCATTTTCTATTACATTTATCAACTGGTTATTTCTGATAAAATAGTGATTATTTTTATATTTTATCATGTAATATTTAATTTTACTTAGCTCTCAATTTTAATAGCTTTTTAGTTAATTCTGTTGGTCTTCTAGATCAGGAGTCATAAGCAAAAATATATTTTTGAAATCTAATTTCTTCTTTTCTGAAATGCATTCTCTTTTTTTTATTTCTATGTGCCTGTGTGTGTGTGTGTGTGTGTGTGTGTGTGTGTGTGTGTGTGTGTGAGAGAGAGGAAACTTCTTTTTGCATTCTCTAGAATAACTAAAAATTACAATGAAATTATCTTTCCCTTAAAAGATTGATAAACCTCTCCTGCAAAGCCTCTCATCCCAACATTTTAAAGAGCTAGTTCTTTGACAACATTTTCCCATCTTTTTTAAAAGTCTTTGGTTTATATATATTTTCTAGATTTTCTTAAGCTGGTTTAAATGTATTTTCCCTGAACATTATGAATTTTATGCAGTTTCTGTATTTAGCAGAGTTGTTCATAGAAATCTCTTAAAAGTCTATAAATCCCCTTCATATTTATGATTATGTCTTTATTCTCAATCCTATTTTGGTCTCATTTTTCCTTGATTAGATTTCTCGGTTTTGAATATTTTATTCGCCATTTCAGAGAACCCAATCTCATTTATTTAGTAATTCTGCTGACTGCATATTTATGCTTGTTATTTCTGTTAATTCCCTCCTCCTACTTTCTGTATGATTTTTGCTGACTTGTTGAGTTTAATAGTCAGAGTATTTGTTTTTATTTTTGTCTTGCTAAATAGGAAAAATATCTAAGATTATTACTGTAATAAGAAGTACAGCTTTGGCTGCAGCACCCATAAGTGTCCCTAGTGTTGCCAGCTCATTATTTTTCAAATAGTATATATTTGTAGTTGTGGTTTATCTTTTATTGTATTACATAGAAATGTGTTTCTAAATGTCAAGTAGTTTCTCATTTAAAGTTACATCATTTATACATAGTCTGTTTGCATTGCAATCAGAGAATGTAGCTATTACAACCTGTTTAAAAATTTATTTAGATATTTTAGAGGTCTAACAAGTAATTATTATAGTAAATATTCCAAGGGCACTAGAAAAAAAGAAAAAGACAAGCATTACCTCTGCAGATTCGGATATATTATTATATCAACTTTATCAAGAGACTTCTCTGACTTTGATATATTAAGTGAGCAAAGAATAAAATATAGTACCAAACCAGAAAAATACAGCTATAATCTACCACTAATATTGTGGGGTGTTTATATATTTTTAATTGGAATATAGTTGATATACAATATTTGCTTCAAGTATACAACATAGTGATTCAACAGTTATATACATTAATAGTTTTCTACAGTTATCTATTTCTAGTAACTTTTCAGTATATATTTAGATTCAGTGTTATTCACAAAAGCAACAATAATGATAATATCTAACACATATGAGGTGCTTATGACTTGAATGCCTGAGTTTTTCCATTTTCACAGTGAGGACTGTCTGCAGTTAACAGATGAGGAAACTGATGCTTGCCAAGTAGTTAGATTTGGATTCAGCTACCAGAGACAGGAGAAAAATAACAGAGATAAAGCAAGATAACTTTAGTCCATCCTCCTGTTGGTCCAGAGCTGGTGTTACAGGGGCTGCAAGCACCCACATGTTTGTGGATTCCTCCTGTGTCCCACTCCAGAGCCTGCGGATCTGACTTAGGGCTGGGTGAGTTGAGATTCAGGGCAGCTGTCCTGCCTCCTGTACTGTCCAACAAAGAAACAGATGGAGGGCCTCTGACCCTTAAGGTCATCAAAGCTTCCTCAAGCCTACTTACTCCTGAACCCATAACCCCATGAGGTTAGGAGGCTCTCATTCCCAGGCCAAGCTTTTGTTGAGGCTGAGAGCTCAGTACTCAGGGCCCGACCGTCACAGGTGCCCCACTAGCCATCCTCCCGAGGCATTGTCATGCCCTCCAGGTGTTGCCATCAACTGCTTTTGCCATCAAGGTGCTTTAAATATCTATTTTATGATCTAAAAACTTCTTGGGAAGACAGAGGCACATCCTCTTTTTCTTGTCTCTTCTCTGATGCCCATCACTAATGCTCAGCATCGTGATGCTCGTTAGCTGGCCCCGAAGAGCCTGGAGAAGGTGTGTTTTGTAGACAGCTTCCCTTTGGACTGGCCTGGCTACCTCCCTGAAGCTGGGGATGAAAAAAGTCCATTTCATGGGATGGTTGAGGGAAGAATAGAGGAGAAAGAAATATATATAGATAAACAGACACACACATATAAATACTTCCATAAATTAGCCTGACACTCAAGATGGACCTGCCAAGAAAACTTTGAGAAGAAAGTGATATTTTTCCTAGGAATTTCAGGAATTATTGTTCAGGTCATTTTGAAAGTAGCATCTTTTTTTTTAAAATTATTATTATCTTTTCTAGTTGATGGATGGAGGCAAAGAGAGCTATTGGTATAGTGATCCTTTCTTTCTAATCTTATACTGAATTCAGGTGTTAAGTCTACTATTTAGAGGTAATTTTTTTCTTATCGATTTTACACCTCTTACTTTTTATTGTCCGTCTAGAAGCTCCAGAACAACGTGGAGAGTAGCAGTCAGTGCTGGCATTCTTGTCTCTGACTTAAATAGGAGTGCTTCTAATATTTTACTATTTAAAAAACTGTTTGCTATAGATCCTGATTGTTATTTTAACAAGGATGTTCCCTATTTTATTTAGCTTTAGTAATTTTTTATAAGAATGGACATTAAAAGCTACCATCTCTTGAAATTATAGTATTTTACTGTTGCTTAATCTTTTAAGTCATGTAATTATAAGACTGATTCAACATTCTTACTTTCCTGAGTAAATTACAGTTGATCAAAACTTTTTTAAATCTTTAAAATTATTTTTAGTAAAATAAAATTTTTTAATTTAAAATTATTGCTAAAATAAAATCAGCATTGTTTCTAAGGAACTTTGGATGTATGATCATAAGATCGATAATTTCTTCATTCTTTTTCAAAGATGTGTTGATTGTTTTAAAGCTCTTTATCTGGTTTGGATATTAAGTTAGCTAGGATCACAGAATTAGTAGAGGTGCTTAAATTTGTATTTTTATGGTCTGAAACAGTTTATATGGCATAGATTCATTTTATTCAGTAAAGATTAGTAGAACTACTTATAAAGCCATCTGAGCCTCATACATTTTAGGAATTGATACAGACTTCCTTTCATTTTATTCTGTGATTATTAGTACATTTATGTAGTTTATCTTGAGCTGATTTTCATCAACATTATCTTCAAAATTTTGATTTAGTGTTTATACTTATTGGCATAAAGTGATATACTTTACTCATAACTTTTCATAATATTCTCAAAATCTATTTATCTGCCCATTTTTCCTAATGTTTATCTTTTTGTTTTCTTCTTGATTAGTCTTGTAAAAAGTTTGATTTTTTTTATTAGTCTTATTAAGCAAGCTTTTTGAGTTCTGTTCATTTGTTTAAATTTCTGTTTCAATAAATGTTCTCATTTTCTTTATTAAATACGCTCATATAATTTTGGTTTATTTTTCACGCATTTTCTAGATTCTTGAGTTTTGGGCTTACTTCTTCAAATTTTCAATCTTCTTTATTTTCTACTTATGTGCAGTTAAGACTGTGCATACTCATGCGGGTACTCACGGATCATTGCATATGTGTTTTCATCGGCATTCATTTTTAAGGAGTTTGCAATTTATTTGAACTTCCTTTTCATTCCAGGAGTTATTTACTAATAGTAATAATAAAATCAATACTACTACTAATAGTAGTAGTAGTAGTAGAGGGGTAGTAATAGTTTCTATTACTGACAAGTGGATAGGGTTTTTATTATTTGGCAATGTATTTTATTGTGTTTTAGTCATATCATGTGGAACTGTAGTTTAACATTTTATAATTTTTAAAAATTTCCTTTGTGTTAGTTTTTATGAAAGTATAAGATATATTTCAAATACTTATTTCAAAATAAGTATTCTCTGCTTAAGTTGCAGTTATAATTTTGTATGTGTGTAAAGGAAGCTTTAAACATATGTTAGAAATCTCTATGGAGACGTAGATACAGATCAGATTTCTCGTGCACTTATTTCTTTACTCTCTCAAAACTCTATTGGGCAATAGTAAAATACTGAAATAATAATAACCCATAAAGATAAGGGTAAAAAAGAGGAATCAACTGTGTTTATAGATATAAATTAAATATTTCAAAGATAGCAAACAAACCAGGGATAAATGAGTCAGAGGAGCCAAGGAAATGAAGCCTTTGTGCCAACAGAGGGGATAGCAGTGCAAATCAAATTGACTTTCCCCACAGGACCCTGGAAAGTTTGGGATTTGGCAGCACCAGTCACCAAGGTTGCACATCTGTACAGGGCAGTTAGATGCCACCCCCCATGCCTTTTCCAATCTCTTTGTCTTCCATGTGTAGCCAAGGAAACATCCCATTCTCATCTCTACAGGAAATGAGAATTTTATTATGTTTAGAATTGAGAGGCTCCAAATGTGGGGAAACCAGATGTAACTGGGAGAGAAGGTGCTAAATTGAAAACAAAGGAATAAGTAAACCCAAATCCAGAATGGTCGCACCCCACATCTCTTCCCTTGCCCTATTCCCAGGGGGTAGCATTTTGGTATAACCCCCACTATCAGATAGGACAATAAAGGATTATTTTCTGGAGAAGTCACAAATAATGGTCACAAATAAAAATGCTTACAATGTCTGTCATTAGGGGACTTTACAATGGAAAGACAAAAAATCTGGCAGCCTGATTGCACTGCCATGGAGGTGCACAGTGGCAATCTTATGGGAACACATGGAGCTTCCAGTGAGATTAAAGTCTTACTCTTAAGTATGAATGGAGAGCCAAAAATTACAATACATGAGAGAAAACTCAACATGAAAGGCAGAGACTGAGACAAAGAGGGGTACAAAAATAAAAGCAAATTAGCAAACTGAAGAGAATTTAGAGAAATAGACAATAGATGGAAGAAAATTTTTTTTTAAATAGTAGAACAAAAGAGATAAAGAGATGAATAATAGAAGAGAAAAGATGAGAAATGTGTTGCATTTATCAAGGAATTCCCATACCTGACTAGGATGAGAATATCCTGGGGAGAGCATCAAGAAAGAAATAGTAATGAGAAATTACTAGATTGGCTGGATGCATGAAACATCCAGCAGAATGAGCAACAGACTTAACGCCAAGCACATCACCGCGAACTTTCAGAAAACCAAGGATAAAGAATAGATCCGAGGAGTTTCAGAGATGAAATAAACAAATAAAACAAAATGACTGTATACAAAGGAGTAGGAAATGAGATTAAAATGCTGCTTCTCCACTGTAACACTATAAACTAGATGAGCAGACTCACCAGGGGCTGCAGGAGGAAGTCTCTGGGGCTGAAGAACATGTAAAGTGCTGGAAATATGTCCAAAGACTTGGAAAAATATTGACAGATAGTTAACAGGTCATTTAGGGAGAACACTAAGTAGTTAGAAATAAACCAATTGGCAATGTCAAAAAAAAATACCCAAAATACAAAACAATGGTTGTATACTGCTCGTCTAGGCAGAAAGCAATATGGTCATATTACTATAAACATTAGTTACTGATTTAACAACAAACTGTGATGTAGACATATTGATTAGATGGAGGAGGGGAAATAAGGAACAGATGTGGGAAAGCAAAAAAAATATAACTAATAAAACAGGAAATCAGTGTATGATATGCAACATTCATAAATCAAGAAATAGCAATGCAAGCATTGATTAGAAAGGGGTAAAATCATTACTCATGGAAAGCAGAATTGGGGAGGGGAAGAGGTGCAGCAGAGTCCTTTAACACCGCTTTATTTTCTTAACTATACATATTTATTAATTTGGTAAAAGTATAAAATATTTTAATATAGTTATGAATATATGCAGCTATATTTATGATCAACTTTGTTAATTGATTTAATGACCACCCGTATTGAGACACATGATTAATGGCAAAGGATTCACACAATTCAGTTAAATAGGATGGTCTTTTTAAAAAAATGGGGATGGTTCAAATGGAGATGAGAGAGAGAATTAATGATAGATGAGAGACAGATAAAAATGAACCTTGACTCCTGAAATAGCCATATTTATGTTGACTTCATTGGGCCAGGGAGTGTCCAGATATTCAGTCAAGCATTATTCTGGGTGTGTCTGTGAGGATGTTTCTGGATGAGACTGACATTTTAATCAGAAGACTGAGTAAAGCAGATCGCTCTCCCTAATGTGGGTCGGTGCATCCAATCTACTGAAGGCCTGAACAGAGCAGAGACTGATCCTCCTACAAATAAGAACCCCTCACTACCTGCCGTGAACTGAGACATTAATCTTTTCTTGCCTTTGGTTATGAAAAACACTGGTTTTTGGGTCCTGAGCCCGCTGGTTTCCACGCTGGGAATTGTACCATCAGCTCTCCTGGGTCTCCAGCTTGTCAACTTCAGATCTTGGGACTTCTTAGCTATCATAATCATGAGTAATATATATATATATATGTATGTACAATATATTGTAACATGAAAGTTATATATTGTTATATATTATATATAATTTAATATGAAAATTATATATTAACAGTCCATATATATATATATATATATATATATATATATATGTATATAACTGGTTTACTGATTCTGATTCTCTGGAGAAATCTAAAACAACCCTTACTTCACACAATACACAAAAATTAATTTAATATGGGTCATTGAACTAAGTATAATTAAAATAAACCAGGTTTCTAGAAGAAAAAATAGAAGACCTTAATTATCTTTGAATAGGCAAACATTTCTTTAACAAGACCAAAAATGTACCAATTGTAAAAGAAAAAAAATGAGTGCCTTAGACTTCATTAAAATTAAGGATCCAGGTTTTTTAAAAGATGCAATTAAAATGAAAAAGCAAATCACAGACTTGGAAACATTTTTCCAATACAAAATATCCAACATTGAACTCAAAAACAGAGTATAAAAAGAATAACTATATAAGTTTTAAAAATCTGATAATCCAGTAGGAAATCAAGAAATTTGAATAGACACAGTTCACAAAGGAGTATTTAAAAATAACCAGTAATCTTATGAAAAAGTATTTGTCATTAATCATCAGTAAAATACAAATTAAAATCCAATAGGATGCTATTCTTGAAATGAAAATAGTTTGGTCATTCTATATTCTCGTATCTACATTTTCTTGGAGGGAGTTTAAATTTTAACTCCATATTCATGAGTAAATTGGTACATAACTTTTTCTATGTTATTCTGTCTTGTTTTGAGATAACTGTTGTGCTAGTTTATGCTAGCCACATAAAATGACCTGGGAATTGTACCCTCTTTTTGTTTTTTGAAGGTGTTTGGGAAGGTTTGGGATTGTTTCTTCATTGTTCTGTAGAATTTACCTATAAATTATCTGTGCCTAGTGCTTTCTCTGTGAGATTTTTAAACCATGGATACAATTTATTTAGTGGTTGTAGGAATACTAAAATTTAATTATTTCTTCTTTGGTCAGATTCATTGATTTTTCTAAAAGTTTGTCCCTTTCACATAAATTTCCGACCACTGTCACAAAATTGAAAAAAACACAACTTCTTTAAATTACTGCTCTTTCTTTTGTTTTTCATTCCTAAAATTGTTTTGTTTGTGCTGCCTCCCTATGTGTTTTCCATGATCTTTCTCTCCTTAGTTGGTGTATTTTTATTAGCCTTTAAAACAACCAAATATCAGTTTTATTAAGTGTCTCTAGTATAACATTTTTAGTTTAATTTCTGTTCTACCTTTAGTATTTATCTTCTCTCTAATATAAATTATATAAATTTCTCTTTATATCCAACTTCCTTGGCTTTCCACAAATGAAGTTGTATAACTATATATAACCATGGTTATATATAGTTATATATATGAAATTATACATACATATAATTTCTATAATATATATATAACTATATGTATAAATAGTTGAGTATAAATATAGTTGAGTATAAAATAATTTTTGAGTTGAGTTGAGTATAAAATAAAAATAGTTGAGTATAAAATTAATTTTTTGAAAATTTTGAGTCTTACTGCTTATGCTTTATTTTCATAAATATTCCATGTATTCCTGAAAATATTTTCTCATTAAGGAGTCTTAATTTATATTTATCCATTTTTTTTTCAGATTTGTTAGCTGTTTGGTTCAAATTTTCTGCATCCTCAGTGATTTTTTTTACCTTATTCTATCATTTAATGAGAGAGGCATATTAAAATCTCCTGCTATGATGATGGATTTGTTTAATTCTCCTTTTAGATATGTTTGTTGTTATTTGTATATTATAAAGGTATGGTATTAAATTCAAAGAAGCATAGAATTCAATGTAAGTTAACACATTTTATATTCAATAATTATGTTTTGACATAAAATCTAAGTTTTCTAATGTTGATATTACTGTACCATGTCCATTTTGATTAATTAGTGCTTATCTAGTATAACCTTTATTCTTTTATTTTTAAATATTCTGAGTCTGGAATGTTTTGTGTTCCTCCATTTTTTTCTTTAAATGCAAACTGGATATCTTTGTCCTTTACCCAGAAAGTTTTGTCCATTTACATTTATTGTGAAAACTGATGTAATTTGCTCTATTTCTACCACTTAATGTTGTTTTGTTTGACTTTTTGTTTTTTTTACTCTCTCCTATTATGTACTTTTAAGTTTAGATGATTGATTTTATCATGTTTTCCCCCTTTCCAGTTAATCAATATATTTATCCTCTTCCAAAATAATACCATCATCTTAAAATACTTAGAACTTACCACTGATGCATGCTGTTTTTGCCCAGTATTTTATTTCTACTCAGTTTTTACTGTACATTTTTAAAATTGTATTTGTTTTAAATGGTTATTGTTAATTAAATATATCCGTATGTATATCATTTTCTTTGTTCAACATTCACTCCAATATCTCAGAACTTTTATTATGTTCTATCTGGATTATGAATTTTATCTGGACTTTGGAAGTTCCCTTTTTAATAGCTTGTTCTTTTTTACTCTACAAGTTATTCTCAGTTGCAATATATATTTATTTCATCTTTATCCTTGCAAAATATAGTTTTATACTCAACCAAGTTGAGAGAATTTTTCTCAGAATTTTAAAGTTATTTTTTTCATTTTCTCACTTCTAGTATTGCTATTCATAAGTCAAATGCTACTGTAGGTATCATTCCTATATATCCTTCTTCTTTGTTTTCTTCTGCTTTAAAGGTTTTTCTCTTTATCTTGAAGGATTTGCAGATGTAGATTTATTCATACTCATTCTCTTTGGGAGTAGTTGAGCTTCCTGAATCTGATGATTGGTATTTCTTAAATCAATTCTGAAATTTTTAGCCAGTATGTCTTTGAATATTGTCTTTCCTCCAATTCTCTGAATTCGTTTATTCTGGAACTCTTAAGGGACATATGTTAGAATTTCACACTCTATTCTCTATGTCTGCTTACTCTGTGCCTTAACTTTTTAATTCCTAGAAATTCTATTAATACTTTTCAAATGTTCCTGGTAATTTTTTATAGTTACTAGTTCCATACTCACGCTTTTAAAACTCTCCTTTATTTATTTGATCATAATTAACATAGTTTAAAATATTCTGAATTTTATCATTGTGGTAGCTATAGGTTTTGCATGTTTGGTGATTTTTGAGTTTGTTTTTTCTGCTAATTCTTGCTGTAGTGGTTCATTTCCTTATGTGATTTGTAAATTTTTTATTTGAGTACATGTTCTCTGGAATTTTATCTGCTCGGGTTTCTTAAGACCTAAGTTTAAAGTGGTTTTTCCAAAGAAGGTTTTGTTTAGTTTTGCTAGGCACATGTGAATACCATCAACCTGAAACTACTTTAAGCTAAATTTTTCTGGGATCTTTAGGTTATGCTGGTAGTGTGAATTCCAGCCCTAAACTCATGTAATGATTTATATTAGAAATTCTTAGAAGAATCTTTTTTTTATTCCCTCCAGTTAGAGTCAAAGCCAGATAGAAAGTATTTCATTTTCTCTGTGGGGTGTGTTTTTACCTCAGTTCACCTTATACAGTTGCTGGCTGTATATTTTTAGCCACCTCTGATCTGATCACCCATCTTGAACACGCATAGGTTTTGTACCCTGCCCTACTTAGATGACTTTTAAATATTCTATGTGACATTTTTTTTGGAGAGGATGAGTCCTATCCATTGTTCTTTTACTCCAATATTGTAGAGCACAAATAAGAAGACATCCTAATCTTTCTTTTATTATAATTGACTTTTTCTCTCCTTTCTGGAGTTTTCTTTCCCTTTAAAATAAAAATATTTTGCCAGAGTTAGGTACAAGGATCTATGACCTATTAACTTTGTAAACATCTAGGCATGTGAATCTTCATATTTATAGCTCTTTTTATCTGAAATAGATTTATTCTGTTATTTCCTTGATAATTGATTCAGTTATATGTTTCTATCCTCTGTTTTAGAAATATCAATGGTGCATTTTATTTTTCTGCTCTCCATTTCCTCTTTTATCTCAACTCCTTTTTTTCTGGGATTATGAAAAATGGATACTTAAATATTTGAAAGAATTTTGGATATTGTTTTATCTCTTCCTTGTCTATCATCTAGACTCTTAGAATGTCTGTATTCTTAACCTGAAAAGGAAATTCTTCCCTCTTAGAGCTTATTGTTTGTTCTGTACATCACTAGTTTTATTTTCTTTTGTGTCTCTTTGGCAATTTAATGTCTGTGATGTCATTTTTACCTGCATTGTGGCTTTATTTATTTCTTAGCAGGCTTTTAGTCATTCAGGAACTATCCATTTCATTTCAAAAGTCTGTTCGTTATCATACCTTTCACCTCATTTTACAGAGTTTTCCCTGAATTTAATTGAAAGCACATGGTAAATAATGTAGTTTATTTTCAGTATGTTATAACTGCCATATAAGCCTGCTTAAATAATGCAGAGTATTTTCCTAGGTGCCATTTTTGGTCATATTATTCAAACTAAAACAAGAAGTCTGCTGAAACTAGGAATATACACCAAACAGTATGCTCTGATTCTCCTCTGACCCCTCCCTGACCACTTGAACATTTTGTTGATCTCAAATTGAAGATGTGTTGACATAGTCTACAAACCAGCTTAGTCATAATATAACTGGAAAGGAGCAGAGAGAATACTAGGAGACGATCATAGCAGGAAAATTTCAGTTTGCTACGGTTCCCTTTCTTTGTCTGCTGAAGACATCCACCAAGGATTTATGTGAGATTCTCCCTTTAGATCTGTGTCTACTACCGTTTATGCCATGGTGTAAAATGTCATTCATCTGGTCTATTTCTTGGCCCCACAGTTCTCTTTCTGGGGAAGGGCCATGGCCACTATACAGAATCTGTTCTACCTGAGGTTTTTGTATATGCTGCAATTGTACTTATCCTGAGCCTTAGACCTCCCAGAAATGCTATTTCCCAGAGTGTTAATCCATAGTAACTAAAGAAATAGAGCTTACATCAGACTCATGGCCTGCCCACAATTCTATTCTTACCACTTAAAATGCAGTTCAGATGGATTCTTCCATGCTCCCCTCCATTTCCATGACATCTGCTTTCTCAGAAAAGCAGATGTGCATTTCCTTTTGGTTATTTCTTCATTCTTTTTAACCTGTTTATACTATTTTTAGTAGTGATTTATTGCAGTTTCTGGCCTATTCATAGTGTGCACCTTTTCTCTTTTTCAGTGAAAATATTGGTTTATCCCTTTGTCTATAGTCTTTTTGTCATTCCAGTCAGTATCTGGATGAAGGATGTTAAACATGTAAGTTCACTGCTTCATTTACTCAGAAATCTATCTTAATTAGGCTTTTGCAGATTTTCATGTATTTAACAAATATTTACCAAGCACCCATCATGCCATACATGTCCTAGGCACCAGGATACATCAGTGAACAAAGCAGTCAACCAATCCTTAGAAGGGGAGACAGGGAATAATTAATAGACATTGCCGATAAGGAAATTATACAGTATGTTAGAGGGTGACAAGTGCCGTAGAAAAACAGAGAGCATGGTAGAAGGGCAGTTCTAAGAGGATCAGGGAAAGCCTCAATTAGGGGATAATACTTGAGCAGAGGTGTTATATTAGTCAAGGTGCTCCAGAGAAATGGAACCAATAGGAAATGCATAGATATTATACAAAGAGATCTATTATGAGAGATGGCCCACGTGATTATAGAGGCTGAAGAGTTGCATGATCATCTGACTACAAGCTGAAGACCCAAACATATCAGCCGTAGAGTTCCAGTCCAAACCCAAAGGCCTGAGACCCGGGTTGATGAAGGTGTAAGTCCAGTTCTGAGTCCACTGGCCCGTGAACCAGCAGTGCCGATGTCCAAGGGCAAGGGAAGGAGGATGTCCCAGCTCAAGCACAGAGAGTGAATTCACCCTTCCCCACCTTTTTGTTCTCATCAGGACCTCAGTGGAATGGATGATGACTCCCACATGGGTAAGGATGGTTTTCTTTACCCCATCTGCTGATTCAAATGGTAATCTCTTCCAGAGACATCCTCACAGACACACCCTGAAATAATGTTTCATCAGCTATCCAGGCACCCCTGTGCCTAGCCAGGTTAACACATAAAATTAGTCATCTCAAGAGTGAGGGAGGTGGGAAAGCTGGCCACAGGAGTCTCAGAGGGAAGACTGTCCCAGCACAAGCAGGAGCCTCTGGGAACACTCTAAGGCGGCCCAAGCCTGGGACACTCTAGGACCAGCCTGGAGGCCAGTGTAACCACAGCAGAGGTAGCAGGGGTCAGCGGAGGGTGGGAGATGGGGCAGAGTGACAGTCCATCACACAGGGCCTCATGTATACACTGAAGTACCAGGCTTGGGTCATCATATACAAGGAAGTGTGGAGCCATGGGAGAGGTTTGAAGAGAGAAGGCTACAACCTACTATATACTTCAAAGGACCACATGACTGCTGCATTGAGCACAGAATACTTGGGAATCAATCAGAAACCCTGGAACCTAGCTGGCTTGATTTTAAACTGTGATGCTCACCCAGGCTGCACATGAGAATCTCTGGGAGCTTTTACAATCCCAGTGACAACAGGGGGGCCATCAGGTGAGAAATTGGGGATCAACAAAGGTGAGGCTTAGAACCTCACCCCCACCCTGTTCTGAGAGAAATCTGCTGCATCCGTGGATGTTTTATTGCCCGTGTCTAGCTTGGATTAACACATAGTCTACAGGCACACACCTGATCATCTACATTTGCTCTCTTACAACACTAAACTATGTTTCCTACCTTTATCTTGCATCTACCTACCACTTCAGCATTTTATTAAAAATAATAATAATAAAGAGAGAAATGTGGTATCCACATATAAATCAAGTATAAAAATCAAACGAATATTCATATTTGAACTGACTGTTTAAAGTTCATAATGCATGATCAAAACCGAAAGTTTCTGTGATGAATGCCCTTGTACTATTCACCATGTAACTTATTCACTATGTGAGAATTTGTTCTCCATGTAAGAAATTGTTCGTTATGCTTCAGAAATTGGAGACTGATGAAAATTAGGCTTGGGGTGGATTAATGATTATACATTGAGCATTGAGTCCCCTATACAGAATTTTATTGTTGTTAACAACCATTTGATCAATAAATAGGAGAGACGACCTCACAAAAAAAAAAAAAGTACGCACTTCCAATTGTAAAATAAATAAGTAACCGGGATGTAATGTATAGCATAAGGAATATAGTCAAAATATTGTAACAACTTGGTATGGTGATAGCTGGTACCTAGAATTATCATGTATATAAATGTTCAATCACTGTGTTGTACACCTGAAACTAATGTAATACTGTGTGTCAACTACCCTTCAATAAAAAATAATTATCTAAAAAAAAAAAATCCCAATGACAAGTTTGTATCTGAGACCAATTTAATCAGAACCTTTGGGGTGTGTCTCAGACATCAGTGTTTTTCAAAGCTCTCCAGGGGCCTCCTCTGTGCAGCCAAGGTTGTGTGCCATTTTTTTCAACACAAAGAAGACTCCCTTGGCCTCCTCCACCAAACTGTGGGATCGTGAAGGGCAAAGGCCATGCCTTTTATTTGCTGCATCCCTGGCACATATTTAGCACATAACAGAAATGAAATAACCCATGAAATTTCAATTTTATTAAAATAGGAACCCAGAATATTGATGGAAGCATGTGATTTTTCTCAGCCCAGAGCTCAGTGACAGAGGCTTCTGCAGGCTTGTTAAGAAGAGTTTTTGAACAGAAGTTTCACTGCTGATGAAAGGAAGAAGAAAGAGGAAAGAGAGAGAGACAGAGACAGAGACAGAGAGGGAGGGAGGGAGGAGGGAAGGAAGGAAGGAAGGAGAGAGAGGGAGGGAGGGAGAGAAGGAGGGGTAAAAACAACTTTTCAAGATGTGGAAGAGCAGCCCTGCAGTTTTCAGAGGAAATCCAACTTTTTACCTTGAGCAGCAGTGTGCTGGAGGCTCTGTGCCTTGTCTCAGCTACAAAACTAAGAGAATTTGGTGCAGGGCAGGGCTGCAGTCTTCCTCAGTTCCCCCTGGGGCCCCATCATGCTCTCAGCAGGGGCTCCTTTGCTCAGAGGGGCAGAGGTCCATCCCAACCCACAGAGAGCTCCCAGCTGCTGCCACCACCTGCTCCCCGCTGCCGCCACGGCCACGTTGTGAATTTTCAGCTTAGGTCATCACTACTGGGTTCATCCCAAGGTCAGGCTCATCCCCCAGGAATGCGGTTCCTCTGCAGAGGTCTTTCAGAGCCCACAAGGCCCCTTGCTCATCCTCTCCTGTTCTGCACAGCCGTGCTGAGGCTCTGGGTAAATGTCACACAGCCAGGTGTCTGAGGCTGTCTGCCCACCCTGGAAGCTGGCTGTTGTCCAGCCATCACCTGGCTTTCCCAGTGCGGGGAGCTCCCACGTTCAGGATGCAGAGAAGAGCTGCAGCCGCAGCACAGGCCCGAGGGAGCCAACTCCAGAACCACAGGCGGGGGCTGGCCTAGAGCTGCATTGTTCAGTAGAAAGCTACTGGCCACATGTGGCTGCTGAGCACTTGAATCATGGCTAGGTGTCTGAGAAACTGGATTCTTAACTTCACTAGTTTATTTCAGTTAAGGTCAAATCAAGTGACCGATACTTGACTCAGCTATTGGAAACTTCTAAGTATGTTTAAGTATGTTTAGAATAGTGTAGGTATTTGAATCTGTTTTCAACTATAAATTTTGTGATGTCTAAGTACAGATCAAGAAAAAATACAGCATTCAAATTGAGATGTGCTGTATGTGTGAAGATTTTGAAGACTTTACAAAATGTAGAATATGAAATAGCCTATTAGTACTTTTCTATTGATCACATGTTGAGACAATTTTTATATATTGGGTTAAATAAACATATTAAAATTGATATTTTTATTTTATTAAATGATTATTAAAAGTAATATTTTATTAAAATTTTTCTTTTTTTTAAAGTGGCTACTGGAAAATCTCAAGTCACATAAAAAGCTCACATTACATTTCCACTGAACAGCATCAGCTTTTGTCCAAGGCAGAAGACATCTGTAAGCAGATGGTCTAAGTAGGTACTGAAGACCACGAGTTAGGCCAAGTGAACTAGCTCAGAGCTAAGGAATGTCCTCCTTTGATAGGAATTACTGCTCCTTCTTTCCCTCCCCTACAAAAATAATCCTGTTTGTCTCAAACGTATGAGGAGGTAGAGGTTAGCCACCTCCAGCAAGAACTCAAGGCTCATGGTAGCTATTTTAGATTCATATTTTTTAAATTAATGCTTTACTGGGGCCAGTTGAAATATTTTGGTAAGATATTTAAGTAGTATATATGTGTGTAGAGTAAATCTTGAGAGCCACCCTTTACAGATATACTCTCTGCCTTTCTTTTATACTATGTCATAACTTTCAATGCACTGATTTGAGGGTTTATTTTTGGGTGAGCATCATGGCAGATTTTTGTCATGTCAAGTCAAATGGAGCTGTTATTCTTTCTAACAGGCGTATAATATTCCATGGTATGAATATACTTGATTTTCTTTGGATTAATAGGCATTTAACTTACCATTTCTTTCATATTACAAACAATGCTATAGTGAACATAAAGTTTTACTTACATCAATTTAAACATGTATGACTCTTATTTCAAGATTTTTAAAAGTAAAAGTTGGGCCAAAGGTTAGCCATATTTTTTTTTGCTAGATAATGCCAAATTACTCTCTAAACATGTACTACCAATTTATACAAAGGTACTACCAATGGCTGATAATAAAATGTTCATACACTCACATCCTCACCAATATTTTATGCATTTTTTTCCTTTCCCATTCAAATGGGTGTTCATTGGTGTTTGAGAGCATATTTCCCAGACTTCTAGTGCATTGAGGGACTCTCGCTTTGGGTATTGAACAATTGTACATAGCATTTGAGTTATTTTATTATAATCTTTGCCAAATTTTTCTTATTGTTTTTGTTTTGTATAGAAACTCTATATTTAGATATTAAACTTTTGGTAATTTAAACACAGTATTTTATCTCAACCTGCTACTTCTTCTTTATCTTTTTTAAATTTATTCTCTAACTGACAAATAACACAAATGCAGAAAAATACATCTTAAGTGTAGAGCCCAACCAATCATCACAAACTGAACACATTCATGTAACCATAACGTTGGTCAAGAGCTAGTTTGTTTGCATACCCAGGAAGTCCCTCTCTGACCCTCCCAATCACTACGCTCTTCCTGTACTCACAGGTAATGATTTCACAGCAACAATTACTATCAAAAGATGAGTTTTTCCTTTTATAAAATTATATAAAAGAGGTATACACTGTGTGTGTTTCTATGTCTCACACTTTATCAGTTGGTCTGTACCATATTTGTAAGATTCACCCACATTGTCCCAGGTAGCTGTCGTTTGTTCTTTTTCATTGGTGTCTAGATTGCATTTAATAAGTATACTCTATTTTATCTACCCATTCTACGATTGATGGATATCTGGGCTGTTTTTTCTTCCATGAATTTGGCTTTTATAAATAACATTGCTATTGATTCTTGTTCATATCTTTTGGTGTCTATTAATACACATTTCACTTGGGTATATGCTAAGGGATAGCCTTGCTGGGTCAGAGTATAGATAACATCAACTTTTCAAAGTATCTGTAGCACTTTATGGACCCACTTGCAATGTTAAAGTTTGGTTGTTCCACCTCTTCACCAACACTTTCTATTGTGAGTCTTTTTAACTTTAATCATTATAATGAATATATAGTAGTATTGTATTTGGTTTAACTTTGCATTTCTCAGATGAGTCATGAAGCAGAGCCCTTGTTCATGTTTATTTGCCATTTGTACATCTTCTATTATGAAATGCCTGTTTGAGTCTCTCTCATTTTTCTATTGAAAATGAGCCAGTCCACTCAGTGCTCTGAACAGAGAAAATGCATTGTAAATATTTGTTAAGTAAGGGATGGTTAACATCTGAGGGTGAAAAGAACTCTAAGTATACCTTATTACTGGCTACAGAAAGCAAATCCCAGCTGCAGGGCCCAGAGAAGAGGGAACAAGGAAGAAATGTGCAGCTTAGAAAGAGGCCCCGAAAGGCCAAGATTCAGCTCTGTGAGATAATGTGGTTGCTGCAGAAACACACCACGTGCCTCTGCAGTAAAGATGAAGTTTGTGGAGGCCAGCTCAGAACAAGGACAGCCTTGCGTAGTCAAGGGGATGCTGCAAGAACCCACTGCCCTCCAGCTGCTGAGCTCACCACCAACAGGAGCAAATCTAGGAGAAAAAAGATCCTCTTCCTCCCTCCTTGGAGTCCCTTTTAGTGACCCCTATTGGCAGAACTTGACAAACAGCCCACTAGCAAAGCAGACAGGGGGTTTGCAGAATTCTAACTCTAATATTACCAAGTAGGGGGAAATAGGGTAACTTTGGAGCCCAGAGGCAGTAAGTTCATAACCGGCATTTATTGTTGTCTTGTATTGTGTGTCATTTTGTATTGATTTGCAGAACTTCTTCATATATCCTGGCAACAATTTGTTTATCGGTTATTTGTGTTGCAAATATATTCTCTCTGTGATTTATCTTTTTCCCTCTTTATGATGTCTTTTAAAGAATGAAAGCTTTTGATTTTAATGTAGTTCAATTTGTCAATCTTTTTTATGGTAGTACTTTTGGTATCTTATTTAAGAAATCTTTTCTATCTTAAGGCTATAAGAATATTCTCCAATGTCTTCTTTAGAAGCTTTATTGTTTTCTCTACACATTTAGGTTTACAATCTGCCTGGAATTGATTCCTGGGTATGGCTGGTGTGAGGTAGGATGAGAGTCAAGTTTTCTCTGCATATTGTTATCCAGTTGACCCGGCAGTATTTCCTGAAAAGGACATCAGTTCCCTGCTGCGGTGTGCCCTTTGTCTTGGATCAAGTGTCCACATGTACCTGACTTTCTCTCTGGCCTCTTTCCTGTTGTGCTGGCCTATTTGCCCATCCTTGAACCAATACCACTCTTAATTGCTATAGCTTTATAATAACTGAATAACCAATAGAGTCAATCTCCCCACCTTCTTATTTTTAAGACATGTCCTGATTATTCTTAGTCTTTTACATTTTCATCAAAGTGTAAATCAGCTTGTCAATTTCCTAAAGACAAAATATCCCAGTATTTTTATTGGGATTGCACACTACATATATAAATCATTTGGGGAGAATTGTCATAGCTAAAATATTGATTCTTCCAACCTATAAACATACTATATAGACCCATTTTATGTAAATTTACTTTATTCTTAATAATATTTTGTATTTTCCTGTGTAGGGGTCTGAGATGCCTTTCATTAAATTCCTTCTTAGGCTGTGGAAATGTAATACTATTTCAAATAATTTTTTTCATTTTTAATTCCTGTGTATTGCTGATAAATTACTGGTAAATACAAGTAACTATATTTGTGGTAAGTTTTTACATTTCTATGTAGTAAAATCTGATTATTTGTTTTTGTTGTTGTTTCTGGGTTTTCTCTCTTGCTTTGGAAGGGCTTACTTACCCAAGCCTATATAACATTTTCTGCATTTTATCCTTATATTTTTAGAGTGTTATTTTAAAATGAGTAGGCTTCTAACTCACTTGAATTTAGCTTTATTAATGAAAGATTTTGCTTTATTTTTCTAACACTGTAACTTTTCACATATACGTGAGTCAGTATCCAGACTCTGCTCTTTTTCACTGATATGGTGTCTTTTCCTATGCAGTACCACACAATAACTACTCAATCTAAAATACACTTTTATTGCTTTATTTAATGGTGTATCTTGATAACATAACTCCCCATTATCTTTTTTCCAAAGTTCTCTTAATAATCCTATAACATTTTGTTTTCCATATGCATATCAGATTATACATCTTGAGCTGTTGATTAAAAATGTATTGAACTAATTGATGTGGGAAGAGCTGACAACTCGAATGTGGAGTCTTTCCCTTTAGGAGCATATACGTCAACTCATTCATTAAGGCTTCTTTGGTAACTCCAGTATAGTTTCATAGGTCTGTAAGTTTATTTTCCTGAAATAAACTTTTTTTTTTTTGTAAACTGTTTAAATGAATAATGTATTAGCATAATCTAAATATTTACATTTTTGTAAAAAGGTACTCCCACAACGTCTCACTCCCATCCCAGCCCCTTTACCTACAGAAATCATTTGTATTAGTCGCTCGTTTATCCTCCCAGTGTTTCTTCAGGCAAAGCAAGCAAGTCCAGATATATCTTCTTGACCTCCTCACCTCTCTTCCAAAAGAAGCAGTTTTCTGTGCTGCATATTATTTTGTACTTTGCTTTCTGTCATTTAGTGATTTTAGTACAGCTTCTGCATTCCTTTTCCTGGATGCGTACTGTTTCCCTTGTGTGACTATGACAGCATTTATTTAAACCAGTCCCTTGTAAGTGAAGACATTTATAAACAAGTATATTGTTTTAAGTTTCTCATTATTACAAGTTTTCCTATTATGAGAAACCTTCTAAATAATGTCATTTTGTGTTTATGCAGGTATGTCTGTAAGATAAATTCTCAGCAGTGAGATCGTTGCTTCCCTGGAAATGTTTATGTTTCAAGTATTGCCCTCCACAGGTGGTGTTAATCTGCCCTGAACTAGCAATTTCCATGGCTGTCTTGTCACAATTGCTCCAACAGTGAGTATTAGGTTTTCCCAATCTCATGGCTCAAAATTGGTAATATCAATAGCTCTAATTCATATTTCTCTTGTTATGAGTGAACTTGAGCACCTTTCTTATGTGTCAGGGTCATTTGTGATGCTTTATCTGCCTGTGATCAGCACATATCTGTTGTCCTGATGGGTTTTCCATGGGGCTTCACACGCGTTTTGTTTTTGGGAACCCAGTTTCGTATGGTTCTCCAATTCCCCTGTAGAGCAATCATTGGAACATCAATTTTATAGACGAGGAAGGGCAGGCAATCTGTCCAAGGTCACACAGTTGACTAGGATGCAGGGCTGAGGTTTGAATCTATCTTTGTCTGACCCCAAAGCTCCCTTTCTGCCATGTCACTACGACCACAGTGAGGCAGACCTCACCTGATGCTTGAGTCCAAAGGCAGGACTTAGGCCAGACTTAGGCAGTCGCTCCTTTCGTGTCTGCGGTCTCAGGGCCCAAGCAACCCATCTCATTTCCCCTCTTTTTTTCTTTCTCCTATTCAACAAACTGAGAGGAAGGTTTTTGAACTGATATAAGGAACTTGTTGCATGTAATCACCTTGCTGATTTGGTCATCAGAGAAAATCCAGACCCTTCTGCTACGTTCTCTCTCAAGTGGGAAGCTACACCCTGGACACTCAGGCCCTGGAGCAGGTGTCTGAGGCTTTGCCCACTTGGTGTCCTCATCTCCATCTTCTAAGGAAAGAAGACCTGCACCTTGAGGATGTCCCTTTGTGGCACTGCACTCAGTCTTGGAGTGCTTGCCAGCCAAAGGGCCCTGCTTTTCCCCTAGCCGAGAGCTGGGCACCATTACATCTTCTCTCCCTCTCTCTTTCTCCATCTTGCTCTCTGTTCTCTATGGACAACGCTTGGTGTTCATCTCAAGACAGCAGTTCCCTGAAGCACCTGCCTAGTATTTCCTGTCACTTGGAACCCAAGTCTTCCTGTCCTTCTTGCAGTCTTCAGCTTTCCTATGATTCTCCCAATAAATCCCAGTCTTCTTTTAAGATATTTAGACCCAGTGAACTGGCCCACACTGACCTTCCAGCTACAGAGGGAAAGTGAAATGTGCTCAGTCTCTTGCTCAAATGCTGTCCTGCAGGTCACAGTTCTGTGCTCTGTGGCTCCCCCAGCAGCCTCTTCCCTGACCCTTGGAGTGTGGGAGGGACAGAGCTGCCGACAAACATGCCACTCTGCTGTGTAGCCAAGAGAGGGTGCATGACTGTTTCCCAACAGCAAGAGTGCCAGCGTCCTCTTCCATGCCCCTTCTATGCTGGGCAAGTCTGCAGGGCTGCAGTGATTGTTTATTGAATTGATTTGGGAGAGGTGGGTGAGATCCTACATAATATGGGGTTTCCTCTGCCAAAACAACTAGATAACTAACTAATTCAAGAAGTGAGGGTTTGACAGTAACTTTGGAAATTGCATAAGCTGACTGAAGTCAGGCTCAGATGAATTCAAAGGGAGCAAGCTCGGCTGAACATTTCCTAAGGAATTACAGAGGGAATTTTAAAACAAGTCTACAGTTCTCTACTGCCATGCCAAGACCCAGCCCTCTGCATCATCAGAAAGACTATTGATTCCGGATGATGATTTTACCCCTGTCAGTGTCCTCATTAGAAAACAAATGTGTTACAATAGACTTAGTTGTGAAGCAACAGGTTGTAGGAGGCATTATGTGTCAGGGTCATTTGTAATTCTTTATCTGCCTGTGATCAGCACATATCTGTTGTCCTGATGGGTTTTCCATGGGGCTTCATACGGGGTTTGTTTTTGGGAACCCGTTTCATTTGGTTCTCCAATTTCCCTGTAGAGCAATCATTGGAACATCAATTTTATAGACAAGGAAGTACATAAAAGAGTAGATAGGAAATCCTGAGCCCTGAACATAGGCCACCAAAAAATGTCTGGCAAACAGTAATCATCATAATTGTCTCCATCACTATAGAATCTGTAGGGATGCTCAGCCAGAGGCACTGAGCAGAGGCCAGCACAAGCCAGCCAGCTTCGAGTCCTTTCCTAAGCAGCCCTTCTGCACATCCAGATGAGAGGCGGTGGCCAGTGACATTCTGATGGCATGCTGCCTTCCAGCTGAGGCTCCCCAGAAGCAGGCCAGGAGCACCAGACCTTGGCTTCCAGCTCTAACATTGGTCATCCTAGAAGGCTTCCTGGAAGAATAAGGCATAATAAGGGCTTCAACAGTAAGACTGACCCAATGTGGCCATGAGGATAAAAGTAAAGAAACCTCAAAAGAGACTGTGCTTGGGTCTACGTGCACTCAGTGTGATATGGAACCACTACATGGGTTTGGGGCCCTGCACCCTGAAGCCTAAATCCTGGCTCTGTGTTAGCTCTGACTCCTTAAAGAAATCACTCAGCCCTCTGACCTCAGTTGCCTTTTCCAAAACTGGGGATAAAAATGCTTGCCCCAAAGAGTTACTGGGGGATTCAATGAGACAATATATTTTAAAGTCCCTGGTAGAGTCTGACATACAGCAATTATTTGATAAATGTTAGCCCTTAATCTTCCCTAATTCACCAGTTCTGTGATTCATGTCTTGTAACAATTGAGTCCATCTTTTAGAATACTGCTATGGCCAAATGAGACCCAGGACTTACAATAACCCAAATCTGAGGCTGCAATGACAGGATAGGATCAATCCCACTTGGCCTCTGAGTTCTTAGCTTGGCTGGGTCTCCGCTGAGAAAGAAGACATCCCGTGGTGACTATAGCCCCTAGGCCAGGGACCAGCAGTGGAAGGAAGGACCAGCGGCCAGCCATGCTTTCATGAGGAAGGACCCCACAGAGACCAGGCCTGGCCAGGTGCCTCAGAACTGAATGGTTCAGAGAGGTTCTCCATGGCTCCCCAGTCACAAGTAGCCTTTGATAGTTAATGTTATGTGTCAACTTGCCTGCACTAAGGGGTACCCAGGTAGCTGGTAAAACATCATTTCCAGGTGTGCCTGTGAGGATGTTTCTGGAAGAGATGGGCATTTGAATCAGTAGGCTGAGTTAAAAAGATCATCCTTACCATGTGGGCAGACATGTTCCAGTCCACTCAAAGTCCTAGTAGAATGAAAAGGTAAAGGAAGGGAGAATTTGTTCCCTGAGCTGGGGCATCTAGCTCCTGCCCTCAGACACTGGCCGGCCTGGTTCCTGGGCTTTCAGGGTCAGACAGGACTTACATCATCTGCTATCTGGTTTCCCAGGACTTTGGGCTTGAACCCGACCTGCACCTCCAGCTTTCTTGAGCTTCCACCATGCAATCAGCAGGTCATGGGACTTCTCCTGCTCCACAGTATTGTGAGCCAACATCTCACAATAAACCTCCTTCTATACATCTGCACATTTCCTATTGGCTTTGTTTCTCTGGAGAGCCCTGACTTATACGTGCACCCCGTCCAGAGTCGCTCCCTCATGCATCATCATTTTGCCTATCTTTGCTTGTTTATTGTCTGTCCACCGAAAGAAAGGGAAGCTTCACTGTGGGCGACTAAAGCTTACTCTCACTGGGGAACTGTTCTGCACTGATGAAGCCAGGGTTGAGCACACACCTCCCAGCTTCTCATAAGAGGGACAGGGTGACTGAAGTGTTCATGTATCAGCTCCTGGCAGTCCTTGGCTGAGAATGCCTCCCTGGACGGGCAGCACACTGACTCCCAAATGGCTCTGGGGGCCGTAGGAATCTTCCAGGCATCAAAGTGCAGGCTCCTGCCTGTGGACATGGGTCCTGTGTGCAAGAAGAAAGACAAGGCTGGAGTACAGACAGCATCTGACTACCTCCACACTGAAAGCTTAGACGAATGTATGTGTGATGGGGAAAGAAATGAGTGATAAAGGTGAAAAGTGCAGGTCCGTGGAGTGGTTTTCTGGGAGAAAGAAAGAGCTCCCAAAGGTAGGAATGATGCCCCCTGTCTTCCTGCCCACCGGGAGGGACTTCTCCGGAGCTGGGACCACCTTCCTGTCTGTCTCCAGGCTGAGTCACACACTTCAGGGATGGCTGCACTTGGCAACCTCATGAGACTTCCTCCTCAGCCAGGTGGCACCGCGAAGCAATCCCATATCCTTCTGTCCAGTCACCCTGCTCCTACTGGATGGTTCACTGACAAATACGCCCATTCTGTCATCTCTTCACCTCTTCTAAGATAGGAGGATGAGTCAGAGAAAGGCACTGGTTTCTAATGGATTCTGGTTTGCTGCAGCCTCTCAAAGATTGCATGTAAGGGCTTTCAGCTAACTCTTTATGCTGTAACTAATACTAATCAACCTCTCATTATATTCTGTGGGGAGAGGGGAAAAGAAAAAGAAGACAATGTTGTCAAATGGCCCAGTGGCTAAAACTTCTGGTACCAAACCTCAACTTTGGCCGGTGTAGGACCTGGAACTTTTCCTTGGGGAGTGACACATTTCCTGGACATCTTTTGGAGAAGGCCATTGTGTGATGGCTTCCCACAGGCCAGAAGGCAGGAGCCACCCTTAAATCAAGAAACAGGCCATAAAACCTAAATTAAATAGTAATCTTCTTCATAGCAGTGCTATTTCTGGTAGTCACTGTCTGTCTACAGTTGAACAGACACTTAGTTACACCATGGGATCTGAGATGGCAATGAAAATGAGTAAACTACAACTGCATGCAATTACATGGATGAAATCAGATACAGGAGAACATACTATATGAGATAGCATGTGTCCATAAATTAAAAACAGATAAAGTTCATTGGTATTGTTACAAATTGTGGTGGTTTAAAATATTTCTGCATAATTTTTGACATTCCCTACTTCAGACGATGGAGCCTAATTATTTCTCCTTGAATATGGGCTGGATTCAGAGACTCATTCCCAACAAAATGAATATGGCTGGAAGTGATGGCCTCTTACTTCCAAAGCAGGCCAAAAAAAAGGATGGCTTTTTACCTGACTCCCTGGAGGAATTTGGCTGCCTCCCTGTGAGCAGCCTGTAAGGAGGCCCATGCGGGAAGAAAGGAAGGCCTCTTACAACTTGCCAACACCAGAGAGCCACCCACATGAGCGCAGATTCTCCAGCCTTCATGCGACTGCAGCCCTGGCTGATACCTTGACTGTGACCTCATGAAAGACCCCAGCTCACAGCCACTCAGCCAAGCTGGTTCCAAATTCCTGACGAGTAGAAACTGTGAGAGATAATTCACATATATCAATTGTTTTAGGTAATAGATAACTAATCCAAGAAGCCAGGGTACACCACCTGGGTGAGCCACTGGGGTGGGCTGTTCTGAGACTTCTGGGAATACTGTTAGTAGTGTTTCTTGACTTGTGTGCTGATTATGTATGTGTTTTTTTCTTTAAATATAGAGCTATATGCTTATGATTTGTGTACACTTTTTTATGCATATTACACTTCAATAAGAAGTTCAAAAAATATTTTGACAAAAAAATAGCCTCTGACCCCAACACTGATCCCTGTCCAGTACAGTGGGTTGCCACCCCCAGAAGTTATTGCTGGGATCTATAGAGGCCACATACTAGATAGGCTGAGCCTTGCACCAGTTTAAGTTATTTCCTGTATGCAGTCTCCAGGTAGTCACGTAAGGAAGGACGTGGGGACAAATACTTGAAAGAACAATTTGCTTTTGCCCTCATTTCTACCTTACATTGTTTCTTTGCTCTTCCAAGATAAAACAGTAGACTCGGGACCATGTCTTCCTGACAGTCATGGAACTGGATATTTTGAAACATGCTAAACAAGTGGAGTGGAATGGCGTCCAGTCTTGTGACATTAACATCTGAACACAGACTTGTGGGAGGATCGAGACAAGGTGTAGGGTACCCGGCGGTGGCCTAGCTGGGACTCAAGACTTGCGGCCTGCTGACATCACCATGGGTGTGAGTGGTCCACGCTGCCTTCATTTTATTTTCCCTCCAAATTTCATATTTCTACTCAAGTATTTATCGATGTTTCAATCATTGTTACCATCAGAATTGACACGTCAAGCTCATTTCTTATCTTTTATTTTTTCTTCTTTATGTCCCTAAACTTGTGAGTGGTTTGGGTCTTAAGCTTCACTGGGGAGGGCTTATTTCCATGTGTCTCCTTAGATAAGTGCACTGATCCATGCTTTATGCCTGCTTCAAGTTCCCCCATGAGTACCGTGTAGGGCACAGCACCCTCTGGGATCCTCTGAGCCTTCCTTTCCCACCTCCTTTCCCAGTCATCCCCTTCCTACATCCTTGATGCATTCCAGCCAAGACCACCTACTTGTAGTTCTCTATTCAGTCCCAGGACATTCCCAGCTGTGATTTCACTCCTCCTATTTTACTTTTCCTGCTTCTGCCAATCTTTCAAAATCCTGTTCTTCATCTCTCCTGACAGGAGCCCTTCTTGATCTGTTTACTTAAAGTACAAGTTCCCTCTATAAACCCACTCCCTGAAATCACTATCCTCTCCTTCTTAAGTTTCTTTCTCCCTGTGGGAAAGGGCTTATCTTCTTACCCAATTTCATTGCCAAGACCACTAAGGGCCGAGATGAGGGAGAGTGGATCTGAGCTCATGAGTGGGTGAATGAAAGAATTAAGGTCCAGCAAAGTGCCCACCAGGTGCTTGACTGACATTGCCAAGAATGGTGTGGGTGTCTAAGTTTGGGTTCCCCCAGAGGCTGACCCTACAAAGATTTGACCATGGGGTATACTGGTAGGTGGATGGTAAAGAAAGTTCAGCCAACAAAGGTTGATTCATCAAGACAGCTACCATGATGGTGCCAAAAGCCATGGAGATCTGGGAAAGCCCTCCTGAGTGGGGAGGGCCTGGTGCAATCACAGCCCACTGTCAGCGGTCAGTGGTTGGCGGCTGCTGCTGGGGGTGTGCATTCCCTGGGGTTTCCCACCTGCTATGTGTAGGCAGAGTGGGTTTCAGTTCTTGTGGAACAAAAACCCCTGAAGCACAGCAATGCAGACACTAGCACTTAAAAGTTGAAGGGCTCAATGCACACTGGACTGGTAGTATCCAAAGGATTGGGCTTGAGCTGATTACTCCTGGGTTTATCTCACTGAGTCTTGGTCCTGAGGCTGGGATGATCCATATTGTATGGTCTGTACCACAGTTTCATAGCTTCTCTGAGGGAAGGCAGCTGTCCAGAGTCCAGCAGTTCACTAAGACTTACAAGAACACTTAGAACCAGATCAGGCATCCTCCTAAGCAGACACTCGTCCCCAGCAGGTGGATAAGCAGGATGAAACACACCTCCACATGTTGGTGCACACCATGTTCTCCAGCCAGAAGAATTTCTTTCTCATTCATCTTTTGTCTTCTCCTGTTAGGCCTCCTCTCCTCGGTGGAGCCAACAGGCCTGCCCTTCAGAAACCTCCACCCTGAGAAAGAGAAGCATCCGGGTCATCTCCATACAGCCCCTGGCCCCGGCTCCATGGCTGGCAGCCGCCCCCTCTCCTAGGAAAGACAGCCTTTCGGCGGCCTGTCACTGGCCTGGAGTTACAGCTTGGAGGAGGTTTCAGCACAGTCACTGACTGGGGTTGGAGCTAAATTGAACTTCCACTCAGTGAGCCTTCACAAAGTGCCAGATGGTGCACTGGGCACCTTAACATATTCACTTTGGGTATTTCTTCCATTGGAACTCATAAAAACAGTAAGAACATAAAACGCTCTGTAAAAAACTCAACATAACAATAAACTCATTAAAATTAACAGCCAAAATAGTACCTGACATTCATTCAGAACTCCTCCTTCAAGGAGGCAGAGAAACTTGGGACAGTGTGTCAAAGAAACTCGTGGAGGACAGTAAAGTTGACAGTCACATGGTGACTTCCTGGGATGTTTGGAGATAAAGAGAATTCCAAGCAATGAGAAGTCTCATTGTGTAAATATGTCTTCTATTTTGGAATCACTGCAAATACGTTCAGATGGAAATGGTTGTGGCTGGAGTTGTTCTGATAATTCCTTTAAGTTGATAGAAGATGAACCTGATCTTCGCAATGCTGCTGATAGGAGAGCAGTCCCCTTGGCCCCTTCGCCACGATGTGTCACCAGCAACGGGGGAAGGAGCTTGAGACATAATGCCTCTAAGGTGCCCTAAGAAGCTGACAGTGTCTTCTCCCCAACAGTGGCAGAAGGAAATGAGGGAAGTCATGGGCTGCCCCCAGAGAGAGGACACAGGGAGGCATTCTCAGGGCTCGCTGCCTGTTGTGGTTGACAGCATCCTTGCCACCAGCTCAGAAGGTAGGAGAATATGAATGCTGACTTTCATGGTCATCTGGATCCCAAAAGCTGAGAACCAAAGTTCTGGCCTGGTATTTAATAGGTGTCAGATCTGAGTTCACATTGGCAGATATGAAATTTTCAGCAACATTCTGCTAAGTCCCCAGGTCATGGCCAACTCCTAGAAGCCCTGACTTTCCTCATCAGATCCACCCAAAACAGGAGAAGCCCAGTCGCTCTCTGTGATCATGCACTGGACACTTCCTTACCCTTAGCAAGTTGCACAATTTCTTTGCAAGTTGCCCTGACAAGTTGCCACTTGTCATTCTGACTCTAGTGCTCAGGCCATGGACTCCCTGAATCAGGGCCACCTGACAATCTCTGCCAACCGGATGTGCTAACCTGTTCAGCAAACACACCCCACAACCTGCCCTTTCTGTACCCCTCGTGCACACAGGAGGAATCAAGCAAGATTGTCCAGGAGTGGCATGGTCTAACAGGAAAATGGGATGTGGCCCAAATAATCACATCACAAGCCAACTAGGTCTCAACCTGACACTGTGTCAGAGCCTCATGATGGGCTTGAGGCTGGGACCCTCAGGAATGTTCTGGAAGGGCATGGAGGGAAAGATGAAGAAACTCATGGCAGAGAAGAAGCTTAGAGGTTTTCCTTTGTTCCCAATAGATTGTGAAGAACCTACCACGGTTTTGCATCTCAGAACTTGTGAAATACTGGTGATGTGAAGTTTAAGATAATAGTAACTCCTAGCACTGAGGTTTCCTCACTTAGGGATAGTTATCCCAAACTGCTCTTGTCTTGTTTCTTTTTAGGAAGTAGAAGAGACTTTGGATCCTTTTCTTCTTCAGGTAAGTTCTGTAAATGTCTGCTGGATACCGCTTGGTGCCAGCACCCAAAGAATCTGTGGAAATAGGTGTATCCCATCTCAGCTGTAAGGGAGGTATATCTTACCTGGCTCTCTCAGTCTCTCGATCCAGGAGGTGGGGACAGTAGATGAGCCCATGTGTGGATTCCAGGCAGCACGGTAAGCTTCCTGGGCTGTTCCTCCCTTCTTGTCCTTAGGTTTTAGCCTGAAAACCATCCTCCCAAGAGGCCAGCCTGTTCCCGTCACTTAGCTCCTCATGGCGGATCTTTCTGTCATGCTGCCCTTTTCTTTTCCTGTGTGGGATATTTTACAATCTGAAATTATGTATTTGCTTAGCTGTTTATTGCCTGTCACAGTCCAAAAATGTAAACAACCTGAGAACAGAGATCTTACCTGTTTTTCTCACCACGCTCACACAAACAGCACCTCTCATGGAGAATGAGCTTTGTGAATATGTGTTAAATGAATGAACTAAGGTACAAATCTGATGAAGTAATTTGACTCAGTGTCAAAATGGTTGACATCGTTGGTAACTTCTGCAAGTGACAAAGAAGGAAAAGATACAGGTGGACTTGAACCCTGAAAGGGGAGTGCAGGGTAGACCTCAGCAGATGATGAGAATTTGGACAGGCTGAGAGTAGAGGGTTGACCTGACATTCGAGTAAAAAGATGGAGGCAGGAATGAACAAAATATTTATGCTGAGCAGGCAGTGGGGAAAAGGGCCTGCCCCAGGGAATAAAGAGCAACCTTTCTGAGATTGTTCCCCAGTCTCCAGCCTCTCTGAAAGCCAGCCCTCCCTTCTACCAAAGGTGTCAACGTCCTGGCTGACATGTCTCAGAAGATTTATTGACATAATAGACACCATTCTAAAGAGTTGGCCCAGGATCACACATCAAAACTGCAAGTTTGAAAGGATTAGGAACATACTTTGGACACATATTTCATCTTGACTCTAGACTTAATTAAGATATTGCTAGAGCATAGACAAGCAAAGAAACAGCACTTTATTCAGCCATCCCCCATTCCTGGAAAAAATAAAATAAACGCGGATTGCATGGAGTAAGGCATTCATAATTATTTCATGCAGGAAAAAAAATGAATGAAGAGGTACCAGAAGCTCCTATCATCAGTTGCACATATCTAGGTTTAATCAGAGCACCTTATAATGTTAAAATACCAGCCTCTTTATTCTAAGATGTTTGTAGGTATCATCAAATCAATATCAGTTGAAATACTCTTTAATGATGTGATCATTTCAAAATTAGACTAATTTTAATTAGCAACAAAGCATTTTTGGAACAAAAAACCTGTAGCTTTCCTCAGCTGATCCATGCTTCTGCGAACATTCAGAATTTTCCGAAGGGGGAAAAAAAGCTGGATTTTACTTTCAGTGAACATTCATCTTGACTTTTCCTAGCATCCAAGTTCTTTTTAGAGAATAAGTTAAGTTCTTAAAGTTCTTGACCTTTCAAAGGTCTCCGAGGTGCTGTTTAGACCCACTGAAATCTAATCCATGTGTTATTCCCAGGCAGTCACATGATGGAAGAAAAAAGACACCAAGAGTTCTTGACCATCCCAATCATCTCTCTGATGGAGTCCCTCTGCTCATCGCTTTATTCATTCTACTTCCCCAGAAACCCCAAACTGGAGACCCACGGACCACCTGCAGATGTTGTTGCCCAAGCATGCTTTTGTTGAGCTGCATATTTTTAGCCAACATGGGTTTTTAGAAAAAAAATTAAATTAGTTGCCTTTATTTAAAAATTGGGACATTTCATTTGAGATTCAGGTTTCTTGCTTGTTTTGATAAACTAGAAGATCTGAGTATGGACACCAATCGTCTCCTCCCTAATGCAACCCTCTCTCCAGTGGTGCCTCAGCTCTTTTGAATTGTTTCCTACATTCCTCAACAAGTGACCCCAGACCCAGAAAGGGGGGACCTGATCTTCCTAAGCCGATCTGCTCCTGCCATTCTTCTGGGGTCTGTTACTAGTCCGGGAGTGGCAGGTAACCCGGATGTGTCCAATCAGAATGAAGGAAAGAGCTCACAGCCTGTTGGGGGAGAAGGAGTTATTCCCATTCACCCTAAAGAGAATAAAAGCATGCAAGCAGCCCCAGCTGCTATGGGACACTGGCCAACAATCCTGAGCACAGCCTGCTGGCCAGAGGAAGCCAAAGCTGACCTCAAAACAGAAAGAAGAAAGAAAACCCTGGTTTTTTGATGAAACAACTGAGCCACTGCTAGAACATGTAACAAGCCCAACATCTCTGAACATTCAGTTATGCGAAAAAAAGTTTTTAATCCTTATTTGTAAATCCAGTTGAAGTCAGTGCATAATGCCTTCTACTGCTAGAGCAAACCTAATTTTAAGTTAGCAACAGAGCCTCACAC